>NC_052501.1:32316062-32333970 GCF_016617805.1 Bactrocera tryoni
CATTTTGATACTATTTACTCCCAAAATATTACTCGTATTTTACATATAAGAAGCATGCAGATAAGAATGCGACATTTATGTTCAAAATACTTTTGCTAATTTAAATGCAAGAATATACTCCTGAACATCGTTTAAAGATTTTATAAATTTTATTTACTTATAAAACTCACGGTCGGCTGCGCTTCGCACACATTAGCGAACAGGCATTTGACTTAAAGGATATGTAATTAAGCTAAATTACAACATTTGCAAACAATTAAAAAACTTGTTCAGGTTTACTGCCATGTGGATATAGGCAGTATTAATAAATATTTTTTATACTCTCACATAACGTTAAGCAGGCTAAAAAATATTGGTTCACCTATCAATTGTTTGTAACATCTAAAAATCGAGATAAATAAAGAGTCTGTCCGTGCAAGCGATAACTTGAGTAAAAGTTGATGAAACTTGGCAAACGAACACTCGGGCACTTTGCAATAATGGCAAACTTTTGTATAGAGGATCTTTATAAAGATGGCTATAGTTTGCAGTATTCATATCTAGCTCCTTTTTATTTACTGAAATCTTATTATTGATCAGATTAATAAATTCTTCAAAACAAATCGACCAACTTTATTGACATTGTTTTATCCTCAATATTAATATGGTTAATAAAATCGACTGTACTAGAGACAGCTCTGGTCTATTAAGAGAGTATTCTGGTCTAGAAGCATGAATTTCAGGCAATTTTTAAAGTGTCTTTAAAAAAAGCCAATTAATATTTTTGCTTTCCATTTTTTTTATTAGTTATTTGTTAATTTCAGAAGAGTACAGAAAAAAATTAAAAACTAAAAAAAGTAGAAAATTTCAAAAATTATGAGCTGACGAAAGGGGGGGGGTCTCTAAAAATTTCCACGTGACCATACCCATGTTTTTTCAATCTTGCTAAAAGAACATTTCTATATTGGAAGCAAAAAAGTCATAAAACATAAGATATTTTCTGAGTATTCTTTTACAGTTTAAGGTACTCCATTAACTTTTGAATGAGTCGACTGAACATCTTAGACATTCGTTGTTGATCTTTGAATACAAATTCTGTCCTCAGTTTAATTACAAATTTTTCCCACAAATGGTTATCTTTTACACCTGTGCTTTGGAGCGTCTTCTCCTTTTTGGTCAAAAAATGCGACGATAGGTTGATATTCTTGACGAGCTAATGATAAGACGCAGCATACATCTTGTAAGAAACTGGAGAGAATATCCAACATCAGCGGTAAAAGAAAAAAACTTGCGTACACTCTATTTTGTTATCATTTCATATGTATCTATAATTTAATATCCATGAGTTGAAATCGTATTTGATCGATAGTATAATTTTTGTATAACAAAGTATGGAAATTGAATATTGCTTATTTCTTAAAAAAAAAAAAACATAGCAATCTCCAAACTCGGACATAAATAAATGAGAGGTAGCACCCTTCATTTATATCGGCCGGCTTTTGACATGTTTTCATTTAATGTTAAATTATTTTAATATTTCATCAGGCGTAATGGACTTTAAAGAATACTTTGTTCTACCAATCAACATTTGATGAACTAAAATCAACATTTCAGATTCACCGGCAAATCATGTCAAACACATAACCAGCAATGTGTTTACAGATGAATAACTTAAATAGCGAGGTACCGGAACAAATTCACATTCACAATACTTACTTACCAAGTAAAGCACACACCAATGAGCACACTCGATGTGTTTCGACACTCAAAAGGGGCATGCAAAGTGAATCAAAACCTCGGATGTGCATTGTTTTCACAACAGGTAACAAAAAGACACGTGAGTCGCATTAAATGATGTTCGGCAATCGCATACAAATAAAAATATATGTATGTATGTACTCTGTTGTATGGTGGTGGAAACTTGTACTATAAAATAATTAAGTAAGGGCTAAGTTTAAAAGGAAAAAAATATTCACAAAATAATTAACAGTTTTAAACAGGAAGGTTTGGAATGTCAATCCGGTGATTTCGACCAATATATAATATTTATGTGTCCAGCTTAATACCAAACAAGATGAAATTTATTTCTACAAATTTATTAAAAATTTAAAATATTCGATCTTTATGAGAAAATATGTTTTATTTATGTAGAATAGCTCTTTCAATTCTTTGACTTTAGCGGCTTTCGCTGGTAGTACTGAATTGCCAAAGCATATAACCTATAATTTCGTACCATTAAAAAGAACGAAATGGGACGAGAGATGGACACTATTTATGAAAAATTTATTTTGATAACGTCATTGAATTTCAATTTGTTATTATGATAGTATATACTGAAACATAAAATAATCAGATGGAATTTAAAATTCTTATATACAGGAAGTGGGCGTGATTATATTGAGATTTTTAGTAGCTTTCAACAAATCGATTAGATGGGGAATGAGTCCAATTTTACCCATCTTCACAGTTTTCCAAAGGTGAGTTTTGTTACTTTAGCAGACTTTATACCGTATCTTCATAAAATAAACATGTTCTCCAATCCTAGCAGTCCTTCCGCCAGCCATAATACATACATATATTCAATATAGTACCTGACTTTAAAACATTTATGGTACTCAAAATGGGTGATACTTTAATAAAAGTATGTGGAAAAGTTTCTTTTTGGTTTGGAGGTGAATCCTTACTCAAGTTTTTCTTTTACAAAGTAGTCTACCTACATAGGACCCACCACCAGAAACAATCTAGACATAAAACTATCCACAAGTAGAGATACATTGTTAGAAAACTCGAGTGTGCTACTTCTCCATTAGATCGGAAGCACAGATCAGAAGCGAGGTCAGGAGAAATCCCAGGAATACTAACTGGGTTCTCTACAGATAAATACTATTCGGCAAGAAACTTCGACCTTGCGTGCATAACTCATATGAAGAGCTTGAAAAGGGCGTAACTGTATTTACAAATGCCTTAAATACAGCTCTTCACTACGCATGCCCTACGCTCCGACTCAAGCATAAAACAAAGCCCCCTTAGTGAAACAAAAAACGTGGGTCTTGCAGACGCAAAGTACGGAATGCTTCAACTGGGCCAAGCTAGCAGAAAGCGAGGACTATTGGAATGAATATAAAAATCTTCTAAAGGACTACAAGAAGTTGATGCGCAGGACAAAACGGGAATCCTGGAAAAACTTTTGTAGAGGTTTTGAAAAGATCCACGAGGTGGCGAGACTTAGGAAACTAGAATTTCGACCCATACAACCCACCCCTACATCTCCGTTCGAACGACATCATCCCAGCAATGCTCTGTCTATCAGTGCCGTGGCTAATGGCGATTTTTAGGAGATGCATGAAGCTCCACTATGTGCCACGCTCATGGAGAGAGTCTAGGGTAGTTTTCATACCAAAGGCAGGTAAAAACAGCAGATCCTACTCAAAAGAGTTTAGACGTATAAGCATAACTTCCATCTTGCTGAAAACGAGAGAAAATCTTGGACGCGACATTATGGCCGCAGCGCCTTCTAGAAGATTGTCCAAAGCGCTGCACGCATATACATACGAAGGGCAGATCGGTAAATACTGTACTGCTTACACTGGTATTTAATATCGCAACTGCTCTTGATTATAAGAATACGCTCTTGGGGCATTCCTGGGCATTTCTGGAGTGTTCAACAACGTCCTACGGAATCTTTTCTGGATAGTATCCAGTCAAGTCCTGCTATACAAGCAGCAGAATCAGAAGCCTTTTTTGGCGTGCTATCTCCGCTTCTATGGACATTATTGATAGATAAATAAGTAAGGAACTTGGACGGCAAGAACCCTAAGATAGTGACATATGCATACGGCTTTGCCATCTTAATAGCTGGTAGGTGTCTACAGACCATTAGCAGTATTACGCCCACCACTCTCAATACAGTCCAGAATTGAGCATCGCAAGCAGGTCTGGGGTTGAACCCGGAGAAAACGGAACTGCTTGTGTTTACAAGAAAGCACAAATTCCTCTATGGCGGTTTTCTTCGATAAATGGGATACAACTCTCTCTCAAAAACCACACCTAGTACCTTGGGATAGCCTTAGACAGCAAACTGCTGTGGAAGTACAAAATGGAAGAAAGAGCGAGAAAAGCTAGCAATGCCTTATATGCAGATGGACGGCACAATCTGGGGGCTCTCTCCCTCTCTCTTGCACTGGTGCTACACAGCTATTGTAAGACCAATTCTACTCTACGATGCAGTAGTATAGTGAACAGGCGTACGGAAATCCACCCGGAAAGGGTTCAAAGGCTCGCTGCGCTGTGCAAAACGGGAACTTTAAGATCAACTTCAACGGCGGCCCTTGAACTGGTACTAAACCTGCTGAAAACTGTGGGCAAAGACAGCGAGATAATGGCCGACAGATCGAGAAGACTGCAGGAAATGTCTAGAGCAAGGCACCAGAGAAACAATGGAGGATCTCTTGCGCACTTGTCCGGCATTAGCAAGACTACGATGTAAGCATCTGCGATACCCACGATATCTAGGTATCGGTAGTGATAAAGGATGACTACTCCTCATGGACCTAACAACTTAACTTCATTTGATATCGCAAAGGACCAAAACTGGTCTATGCGTGACTTATTGGCTGCCAGATTCACCTAACTTAGCCTATAGGTGAATATATATGAAGTTGGTTTATTCCTCATGTCACTGATACATTGATTTCCGATCCTCTAGTTGATGTTTTCCTCATATAACCAATTTGTAAAATATAACGCGTTTGGTTTGAATTTGTATGAAATAAATTATTTGAGTTAATTAAGTTGAATCTAAGTGAGTCTAAGACCTATAAGATGAGTTAATGATCCAAATATGTTTGTAGTCTTCTCAGGCTTTTGCCGGCACCTGAAGTTATTTTCCCGGCATTACTTTTGCAAACACCTGAAGGTATCCGTCTTCGATGTCTGCAAATTGTGAGAGATTAAATTTTCGGTAAAACCCATACTTAGCTCAATTAACATAACTCCTTTCAGAATTTGTATAGGTTTCTCTGGCAGAACTAGAGAATTACATTGAATCACAGAAAACCTTGAAGCATTATCAACAATAACTAATTCGAAAAACATACGGAATTGGTTCGGAGTTGAATTAATTAATTTTGTTAAGGCCCTACTCAGACATTTCTTTTAAGACACACCATAACCCAGTTTAAGCAGGTATGATGTAATCATCGAAAGGTTTGATGATGATGACATGATATAAGTCTGAATGGAACTGTATATGAGATAATGTTAAGTGAATATAACCACTATATTGTTACAATTTTTGATGCATTTAAATTTAATTAAGTCCGAATCATTAGTATTAGTAACATGAGTCCTTCTGAAGCAATTGATAAATGAACTACAAATATAACATCTTCTCCGATCCTGTTCAATAGATTTCAACTAAAGATTTTGAGATAAAATATGCTCGATAGATATGGAAGGACGCGATGAAGAAAGATTGATGAGATCTGTATTCAGAGAAGAAATACTCTCTTCCCTCTGATTAGAAGTCCTAGTTGATCGAAGGCACCTTTACACTAGGAGGAAGGAGGCTTGACTGTAATTGAGGCATTTAAATGATTAGGACAACGCTTAGTACATTTTTCGGTAAGGATTTTATTTTCGGCAGCTTTCCTTGAAACAATGGCGTTGCTGCTTAAGTACCTCAATAAATCGATTTCGGTCGATCTAAAGTTTAAACTAGATCAACGCAAACGTTTACCATCTCGAATATACTCTTTCAGATCAACACATTTAAGATGGGGAACGTCATCAGAAAGCCAACATGAAACAAATCGAATAGAATCAAACAAAATCAAATAATTTAATTAAAATCACAGAACTGAAAGATCCTTTAACTTCACAATTTGACGACAAAATATTCATACATAATCGCCAGTTTTATATATCTTTAAACAATTTATATATTTTTATATATTAACGTAAGTTTACGTATCAACTCTAAAAACTTAGTCATTTATGGCGTAGAAATTAAGTAATTTCACGATATACATCAAAATCAAAAATTTTCAGAGATTGGAACAAGTAATAGTAAGTTCTTAGCGAGTCATCAAACTTGTGTGATTTATCATATACTATATTCCGCATCAATCGGACTTACATATATGTGCATATGTATATATGTATGATGCATGCTTTTCGGTAATTCGGATTTACCATGTCTACCATGGTTATCTATTGATGGTTATATCATACCTGTTAGTACTCGCTTCTGTTTTAACGAGTTTATAGATGAAATATCGGAATTAGGTCTTAACCAAATTAATTAAATTTCAAACAAGTTCGGTATGTGCTTCGACCTGGTAACGCTTCAATATTTCCTGTTGTCCGATGTGATCCTTTGGACTCTTTATACCCTGCTTTGGAAATTCACCAACTTACTTCATAATAATAAACTGGACCTTTGTTCACGGGTCAACTTTACGAAAGCTAATTCTAAGATGATTAATAGCGAACTTTTCAACTTGGCCTGATTACAGTGGTAATATTGAATCAGAGAACATCAAACCAGAGAATATAAAGACATAGAGAAGGTGCAGGTTCGATATCGAACATTTATAAAATTTGAACCGGGCAATTTATCTCACAACCATGATTTTAGAAGAAGGGAATCTGAAGAATTACAGCTTCGTTAACATGATCAACCAGGGAATAATGTAGACCAACAGAGGAATTAATGCCATTCGATTTCTAAATTTCTTATAATTTTTTGTTTTTGTATTTTTTATAAATTTATCTTCATCTTATTTTTTATAAATTTATCCCAATTAACAAGTTTCGAAGATTACGAAAATATCAAAAATTTGTATGAATATTATACTTAACAAATAAATATTCTTTCTATTTTTAATTTTTTTTTAATAATAATTTAAAAAATTAATTAATTTTTTTTAAATGCATAAATTAGTCTTGTTGGTACAATAGCTTCGCCTACAAACCATCGCAAATATGTAAATATGTTTATGTATGAGCTTGCATACATATCGACGCTGATTTGTACGTGTCACGGCGAAATATTTTAGATTTGAAAAATACTTTAAATCGACAAGAGCTACGTTGCCAATTTTGTCACTCTTTTCTGTATTTTGTGATTCTGCGGGGTTGTCAGATTTCCTTCCAGGGGAACATCAGAAAGTTGTTCGATTTACATTTTTTAGCTTTTGTTGTTTTTGTAGGAGTGCAGCCTGTTGTATTTCGTGTTCATTTGGCACTAGCTGTGCCATTTTAGTGCACTAATCGTTGACTTTTATGTTATTGCTATCACGTTTCATCTTCCCTTTAAAACCATTTTGAGGTTTCGATGAAGCTACTAGTGTTCGATATGCTTTTTGTAGACATCCATTCAAGGTTTGATGCTTGATAGATTCCAAGTGTTCTGTGTCGGATCTGCGATAGGGAAAGTGGAAAATTGTTTCCTTATTCCCAACTAGTTCGCAGCCTCGGCATATATTGTTGTAGGGCATACCCATTTTGGAAGCATCTTCTCCAAATGGCTAATGCCCTGATATAGTCTGTAGATACTGTTCCTGAACCCATTTAATAAGTCGTTAGTTCTTTCCTTGTCATATGTTGGCCATATCTGTTTAGTTAAATTGCATTTTGTTATATTTTTTCATCTATTGTTTGCTAATTGTTGAAATTGTATATTGAGCTCTTTCCTGATCGATCCTAGCGGGCTTGGTATCAACTCTGTCTCGGATTCGTTTAAGAAAACTCCTGCCTTTGCCAATTCATCTGCTTTTTCGTTGCCGAAAATGTTCCTGTGGCCAGGAACCAAGATCAAGACTAGGTGGAGCTTATCTTCTAGTGAGCTCAGTGCATTCTTGCAATTAAGGACTATGCTGGAATTAGTCATGGGCGACGACAAGGCCAGGAGAGCCACTTGGATGATGCTAGCCGAGTTCGGTAGACCGATAGAGAGAGAAATGTCAAGATCATCGGAATAGACTGAGATGGTATCTTCCTCCCCTTCTATGCCCCTTCTTCATTCACGTCTAGAGGGTATCCTCACTTGGAAGTGTCTATTTAAATCCAGCATTGGGAGAATGACGTTTACACTGAGTTGGTATAGGATATCAGTATTTCAATAGTTCTTCTGATTTCAACGTCCCAATTCTTTTATTCTTATTGCAGAACATGCTGCTATTTGGTGAATAAAGGTGTCTATGGGTAGTTGATGCAGGACCACATTAAGCTCGTCAGTCGGACATGACTTGATTGCACCAGTAACACCTGTACATGCTACTCATTGTATTCCATTTAATTTCCATGATTTCACTGACTGTTGAAGAAAATATGTCTGATGCCAACAACACTATATCATCTGCATATGTTATTGCTTTCACCCCTCCACCGTTTAGTTGGAGCAATATTTCGTTCAGCGCTCCAACCCATAGAAGCGGGGAGAGGACCCCTCCTTCAGGCGTCCCTCTTATCACATAACTTATTTGTATTGCAGCGCCGTTTGATGCTATAATCTTTCTACTCTTAAGCATCGATTGTATTCGTCTGCACACCGTGTCGCCTACACCATCAAGTGTGAGAGAATTAATGGTTGTGGTTACTTTTATATTATTAAAGGTTCCCTCTATATCAAGAAATGCAGCCATTGTGTATTGTTTGTAATGTAGTGATTTTTCAATACACACTTATTACATCGTGAAGGGCAGTTTCGGTTAATCGGCCCTTTATGTACATATGCATGTTGCGACTTCGATAACGTATCCGCCATGGTTGCTCTTATATGTAAGTCCATTAGCCTTTCCGGTTTTTCGACCGTTGAACGTTTCGAACTGCAGTCATTGCTTGTCCCTGACGAAGGAGATCTCGCATGAAGTAATGAGCACCCCACTCAAATGATCTATCATATTTGAGGCTTCATCGTACCCTTGGGCCACACACTCATTCATATTCGGTTTAAGCTTTTTAAAGCGTTCTGCAATGACGTGGGTGAAATTTTTAGAATAGTGATCTTCAAATGGAACGATTTCAACGATATATTCTGTCAGCACAAGAACATTCTTCGAAAAATCGAGGTAATGTACACTTAGTGAAAACAGCTCAGTGTCTGATATATCCATGGTTTAATCGCCGAGAAGACTGAAACAGTCAGAGTGACTTTATCAATTATTTTACCAGTGACGATATCAGAACATATTTGGATAATTTCAATTTGTATTTGCAGACTCAGTAACGTTCTTGCGCAAACAGGACCGAAAATTTTCATATTTACTTTCAGGCCGTGTCAAACGGGGTTATAAACAGATAGAAGGGCGGAAAAAGCGAATTTTCCAGGTTTTTCTCTGAGTAAACTTGTAAATTTATGGATCCAAAAGTTTGTACACATGTTATGGTATCTTTTAACTGTATTTTAAAAAGAATGAGTAAAAATACTTATTTGGAAAGGAACTACAGCTGATCTCTGGGAGCTCCTCTCAAAAAAATCGTTTTGCGTTAGAATATTGAATTTTTATTCAATCGATCACATAAAACCGTTCAATCATCGTATGCACATCAGAAACGTTTTTCCCTGTTACTAAATCCAATTCTAATTCAATTTATAAATTTGACTAGTTAAAAGTTGTAATCCCTTATTCCTCCATTGGCATTAACATAACCGTCATGACATTCTGCACTCTATTATTTACAAGGTGTTTTCCAAAGAAAACAGGACTTTTTGAATCTAGCGCCCCCTGGTTAGTTGGCGTTAGAATCTGATATCTTTATCGATTGTCTAGTGAGAGTTTCATGACATTTCTTGTATTGGAAGGGAAGTAATTGCGTTTTAAGTATCAATATGTTTGTGTTATCGATTCGAAAATGAGCTTCGAACAAAGAGCCAACATTAAATTTTGTTTTAAAATTGCTAAAACTTTTACCGAAACGTTTCAATTGATGAAACAAGTTTATGGCGATGATTGCCTATCCCGTAGCAGAGTGCACGAGTGGTTTCAACGTTTTCAAAGTGGTCGTGAGGACATAAATGACGATCAACATGTGTACCAATCAAAATCCGTGATCGCCGGAAATTCCATGGAAACTGTGCGCGAATTCATCAAAAATCAGCCGAAATCATCATTGAAATTCAAGGAAATGGCATTGAACATCTCCAAAACATCGATTTATCGCATTTTGACCGAGCATTTGGGCTTACGAAAGGTGTTTGCACGGTTTGTTCCGCACTAATTGACTGGCGACCAAAAATTGCTCAGAATCCAACATTCGAAGGACATCATTAATGAGGTCAAAAAGAACAAAAACTTCCTTTACAATATTGTGACTGGTGAGGAAACGTGGTGTTTCCAATATGATCCCGAAACGAAACGCCAGAGTGCTGAATGAAAGGCACCGGACGAGCCGAAACCCAAAAAATCTAGCATTTAGAAGTCAACAATGAAGACAAGGCTGATTTGTTTTTGTTCCACCTGGCCAAAACGTTAATGCGGCATTCTACCTTGGAGTTTTGAAGCGTTTGATGCGCCGTATTCGACGTGTCTCATCGATCGACGCCCGTATTCACCGGATATGGCACCGTACGTCTTCTTCCTTTTCGGAAAAATGCATTTGCCCATGAAAAGAAAGCGTTATGCAGACGTAGAGGCCATTCAAAAGCTGAAACACTCGTTCGACATGCTTTTAGACCGTGCAAAAAGCTGTATTGAAGTAGAAGACTATTTTGAATAAAATAATTTGCCGAAAAATCCACTTCTGTTCTGTTTCTTTTATAGTCCTGTTTACTTTGGAAAGCTCCTTGTACATTGTCTGTACTATCAGTAACTTGTTTTTTGGGTATTTTGAAAAATGATTTATTGATTCTTTACCTCGCTGTCTTCTCATAAATTATAGCAGTTGAGTTCTCCCACAGTAAACCGTAAACTAGCCGTTGACAGGGTGCTTATGTGTTTATGAATGGGTTTTTATTTATAGGTAATTTTTTCTCATTAACCCTTACAACGCCGCTTATTTAAAAATATCGGCACATTTTTTTATGTGCTTGTAATGTAAATTTGACTCTTTGTTTTTCTTAGCTGGCTCACTGTGTACACTGTGAGTTCTCCAAAGCTGTCCAAATGTAAATAATACAGTGCAGTGCTGCCATAAGCAGAAAATAAGAAATAGATTTTTAAGAGTTGATTTTCATCCGAAGGTTTTTTAATGCCAAATCATTAACACTTTATAAATTTCGAGGATGTCTACTCGGATAGAATATATGTACATATTTTTTACATAGCAGACCAGTGGCGTAGCTACCTAGGGACTAGGCGGTGCAGTGCCCCAGGGCCCTCAAGCTCAGGGGACCCTCGAATCTTTACTTTTATTATTTCTCAATGTGCTTTATTGCAAGTTCGAGTAAGTAAACTAATCAACTTTTCAACTGTCAATCAACTTTTTTGTACTGGGCAATATAGTGGTTCAAATTTTTTGGTAGGCCCGATTTTTATATAATAAACCCTTAAATCTTCTCTATTTCGTTTTATTTGCTAAACCTACACCAAGAATAAATTGTAATTTATGTTGTTACTGTTTAATACCTACCCTGCAGTGCACAAAAAAAGCTTAGCATTTTTGAAATATTTGTATATTTCATACTTTTATTTGATAAAACCTAATCAGTTTACATAGTAGTGGAGCCTCATTTTTTAATTTGCCCCAGGACCCTTGATTATTTGTTAAAACCTAATCAGTTTACATAGTAGTGGAGCCTCATTTTTTAATTTGCCCCAGGGCCCTTGATTACCTAGCTACGCTACTTTGGCAGATGTGTTACATAACTCTGGTGCATCTTTTTTTTGTCGGTGTATATTGTTGTGACAAATTGTCCGTAAAAGTTTGCTTTTTGTTTGCTGATTTGATAAATTGTTTTTGAAATTGGATATAAATGTTTATCCACCAGCATTTCTCTGTTTTGAAAATTATAAATAGTTCACTACGTATAATTCCATTCGGAATTCACCTCGTATTAGAAATTATTTTACCAATAGACTAATGGACGTCTTCGAAAATTGGCAAAAATGTAAAAAAATTCATAGAAAGAGAAGGAAAAATAATTTTCTGATGATCTGAGGTCGGAAAGTCGTCGTTAATTTTTCAAGGGTTAAAAATGGTTTATATCGATTTCCGGCTAAAATACAACTGCAAAGTAATGAAAAGATCTACAACTTTTGTATTAACACCTTTTTCATTTAATCTCAAATATTATCGAGAAAATTCAAATATCCAGTTTATTTTTACCTTGTACAGAATTTTTTTCAGGAAATTTGGAGTAAACCTTCTTATAAATTTGTTTATTTAAAATATTAAGGAAGAAGCCCAATTATGACTTAAAGGCGAAAAAAACCTCTATGTTGTTGCAACACCGTTCCTAAATGCGGTCATTGTCTTCAATATTTGTGTGGGGTGCGCTCCATGCATTCCATGATTCGAAACTCTTTTATTTTACTTGGAGAAAAAGCCCATAACCTCGTGTTTTAATTTGGCGAAACCGCTACTTCTTGGGCTACTGTCAACGTCTGTAGTTTACTTGCGTGCTCTTAGGAAGAAAAAGTCCGGTAGTCAGTCTTGCGAAATCTTCTGATCTTTCGAAAAATGGTAGAAGACATCGAGAATTAATAACCGTTGGGATTTGACTACACAATCCTTCAAAATTAAGACGCGATGAACGAACATTTTTAAATCTGCATCCCATAGACCACCAAAAATGTCGATCGAGGAGGTATAATCGCCAATTAATTTCATTATTGATGCAATAAGTGTGAAATAACTTGATCTTGGCGCCAGCAAAGTTTGTAGCGTTATCTGTCCAAATACAACTTGATAATCCACCAGTGGCAGTGCATCAAGAAAAGACAACCGATTCCATCCATACAGCTTTTATAGCGAAGCAAATAAAAACATTAAAGTACCATTTTTATTTTTGTTTTACTTACAAGTTTCGAGTTCGAAATCAAATGGTCCACAGAATTCTAAAACCATAGCGATGGAGGGAAAATTGTAATTACGTAACGGGCCCAAAGTCTAGTGTTGATTGTTAAGTCTATTCAAGTACATATATTTATTTTTGTAAATTCAGACAATATTTGCGCAAATAGATCGACCGCTCAGAGATCTAATTTGAACACTATGAGCCACGGCAGTGGAGCTCAAGTGCATTATATAATGACATCATTCTTGATTGAATAAATACTAGCGCCATATTCTTCAAGTTGGTGCTCCTTGCCATACATCGAAAGCAAGTATAAATGTTCCCAATATCTTAAATTTACAAGTGTTGGCATGGCCTGGCAATTATCCAGATCTTAATCCAATAGCAAACTGCTGGGCACACCTAAAATGCAAAGTATATAAGCACAAAAACTCCACCATAACAGCTTTAAAAGAAAATATACTGGATGTTTGATACAATGACGCTCCGTTAAAGACAACAATATGCAATTGCATTGCCAGTTTGGCACGACGAATAGAGGTAGCTCTGAAATCTAAAGACGGACAGACCAAATACTAGATAAACCAATTTTTTTTTTTCGTGCCAATATTGAAACTAATAAAATGATGCCTCAATTATTCTTCTAATTTCATTCGTTTTTTATATGAATAACCAAAGTCGTAATTATTAATTCGCTTCCGATGGCCTTTCTTTAAAGTTCTCTGAACAAATTCTGACAAAGGTTGGGGGAAAATTTGCAAACCGTTGGTGATTATAAATCAAATACCCATCACACGCTTCTTCGATGTGTACTCATGGCTTTTCGAGTTAATGCATCAGCTTTTGTTGGCATTGTATGTTCCACGTTCTCGAGGGAATGACGTCGATTGCAATTTCGCATAGTACAGCAGCCTTCAAATTTGAACGGACAGCTAGGAGGATTGAATGAATAGTATATCACTACCGTTGGTTCTTCTGACGAATAATTCGATTTTATTTTCTTAACTAAAAAGCTCTTCACAGCCTGTAAATTTTAAGTTGTTATGTTTTTTCATATTTAAATTTATTTAAACATATATTTACAAATTATATGTATTATGTAACTTATATTTTTAACGTATATATAATCAAACAAACTTCCTTCTAATTAGTTATTAAATATAATTTACAAAATTTTCTTATTGCTACTGTTGTTGTTCGTTTGCTAAAAAGCATGGTAAGCATGTGTATCTTATATAGAATTATCTAATTAATGTTTAAGATATTTCATAATTTATGATTGGAAGTAAGCCATGTTAAACCTTCATAAAGCCCATCTCCTGTGGTTGCACACGATGGTTGAACATACCAATTCCGATCCCTTATTCTAGTTAAGCCTAGTTTCTCCTGAATTTCATGTGGTTTCATTGCTGCAATAGAAAAAAATATTTAAAATTTGTAAAATTTGAAGGTACTAAACTTGAAATTAAGACATGCACGTAAGTTTGAATGGTTTATATTCGGTCAAAAAATTAGGAATAAAACACACAACCATAGCAATACAACTAGCAAATTTAAAGAATGTAAAGCATCGCTCATTGGTAAATCTGCGGGATTTTCTTGCTGCATAAAAAGTAGATGAATACAACGAATATTAATATCACTAAAGATAAATATATGTGACCTGGTCTACGAAAAGGGAGCTAACGTGCGAAAACTAGTTTTCTGGGTGTCTCATCTCATCACCTAAGCCCCCTTTCCGTAGACCAGGTCACATATATCCACTTTCAGTTAAAAAATGTAGTAATAATGGTTTTGGCGTGCATACGTTTTTTCTGACCAATCGTCATAATAGCCGTTCTATTTAATCTTTGCAAAACAAAAACTAACCTGAAAATCAGTTTTACGCTTAGTATTTTGCAACAGAAATAAGATTTTCCACAATACTATAGATAATCGCATCGACATTTCGACAGTCACAATGTATAAAGTGTACATAAACGCAAATGTTTCGCTGTCTATTAATTTTTTGCAAACTGTAAATCTATATTTTGGACAAAGCTATAACTAATTGAATAACGCTAATTTTGATTAAGAAAAAAAAAACAATAAAATACACATATTTTCGTTTAAATGGGTATTCTGGAAATAAAAAAAAAACGATTTTTTTCAAAGTTTAACTATTCAAGAATATGCGTACAAGAGGATTTTTCAAAATTCAAATTACTTTCGGCGATATAGGCATTTTTCTGATCCGGCATCCAAACTGGTTCGGCCGGAACTAATCGAACAAAAGACTTTACGCGAAACTTTAAACGAGTTTTTCTCAAAACTGACTTTTTCGGAACGATACCCACGATTTCTCAGGTTCTACTGGACCGACTTACTTGAAATTTTTATAGTCTTCTTTATAGGCTTGTCTATGGTTGGAACTAGCCCCATCCCCAAATTTTTATTTTCATTATTTTTAAAAAATTCGAAATAGTCAGAAAAAGTTATCCAAAAAAACTTTTTTTTTCAGGCAGTCGCCATTTTGTGAAAAAAATTTTGTCCCACTTTTCCGTAGTTTCGGCCATTGCGACATTATTCTAGATTAATAATCTTTTTTTTTGGTTTCAGATAACTAGGAGGGTTGAATTCATGGGTATGGTCACGTGGAAATTTTTAGAGACCCCCACTTCGTCAGCTCATAATTTTTGAAATTTTTTTGCTTTTTTTAGTTTTTAATTTTTTTCTGTACTCTTCTAAAATTAACAAATAACTAATAAAAAAAAATGGATAGTAAAAATATTAATTGCCTTTTTTTACGACACTTTAAAAATTACCTGAAATTCATGCTTCTAGACTAGAATACCCCCTTAAGATAAATAGTATGTATACGTAGGTTGCTATATATATTTCTGGCCTAATAATGTAAATAGGCATATTTATCAACGAAAATGTTTTTTTTTTTTTGTTTTTTGTTTCCGATTGCTGTTTTGTTTCGGGCTCATACGGATAAATCCATGATTCGTCACCTGTGACGATCTTATAAACGTCTTTTGAAGCACCGCGATCGTATTTTTTCAGCATTTCTTTACACCAATCCACACGAGCCTTTTTTTGAGCGATTAGCGATTGTCAAATTGTGCGGGATCCAACGAGAACAAACCTTTTTTACGGCCAGGTTTTCATGCAATATCGAATGTATGCTGGTAGGAGCAAACATCCCCTCCGCAGGGTTGTGCACTGGGTTTGGGACCCGCCACGTAAAAAATCATACCAATGAAAAAATTACCAACAGCCTCGGAAGAGAAACCCCCGTTTTGACGTATGGACTAATAGTAACTTAGAATTCAAATCGTCTCATCATCCTGGTCATTATCATTAAAATTTAAGTTCCTATCCTAAAAATCATGAAGGTTACGTTAGATGGCTGATCAGAAAGATCGCACGTGGACTGCTATGTGTAGTCTTTTGTGATGCTATAGAAAGGAAGAACTCCTCTGTTCGAACTATATATTTTCAAATCGACCTTGGGCCAAAAGGCTTTTGTGACAGCGCATGTACCGATTGTGTCCCAGCGCTGACCAAGTTTCCGCGAGGCCCAGCTATTTAGTAGTAGATCGCAAGAGGATAAGGGAGCACCGATCCGCTCTAATTCTATCGATTACGGCGCTAGGGTACCTCTCTTTGCTAGCTCATCAGCTTTAAAGTTTCCTGCGATTCCGCTAGTCTTAGCACAAAGGCATTCGATGCTATTGATAACGAGGTTAGGCAGTCTTCGACCAGCCCTGAACGCACTGTAAATGAGTTCAAGGCTAGTATCGCCGCACTGCTATCTGAATGGATGGTCACCTCTCTGAAGGCGGCTACACTCCGGAACAGCAAATCTACTGCTACCTTAATGGCTGCAACCTCGGCCTGAAAGACACTACAATAGTTAGGAAGTCGGAAACTGTAGTTGATGGAGAGCTGTAGACAGTAGACCTTCCCCCCAATCTTTGATCCATCTGTGAAGAAGCTCACTGCCCCTCTCCTCCAACGGCATCTTCCCACCCACATCGATTTTGAAGGGGAAGTTTTTTAGGGATTATACACATTTTTTGTCAGTTTTTGAGATATCCGTATAAAATCTAATACGTAAGTGAATTTTAATATTCTATTGATCATTTGTAGATCGGACAACAATATCACATATCTCCAATACAACCGATTACCCACATTTTTTAAACTTCGCCTGTGAGATCGCTGTTGAAAAAGATCCCTAGAACATTTCTCGCATACGCGATTATAGAAAAAAATCGATCTGCAATTTCCAGAATATTCACATACCATTTGGTTATTTGAAACAAGTAATAACAATAAGTAACAGAAAGCTGTTTGAGTTTACACATTGGACTGTTCAATTTGAATATTATCTCTGATGTCTTTACTGTAATTTAGCATCATATACTAAGTTTAATTCCTATCACAATATATTTTTATTAATTTTTTCATTTTCATAAACCTTTTTTATTGAATTTCTATTAATTTCATTTTAATTATTCCCTCAGTATATACAACTTCTTCAATTCCTTTTATTTATTTTTGCTATTCTAATTTCCCTTAGCGCAGACCAAATTCGCTTATAGGCTAGTGAAATTTTTTTGGTTTCTTTTTAGAGTGGTGAAATTTTGCCTTGGTTTTGTTGAGCACCCTTACAAAGCGGGGAACATTCTTTTATGACGTGGTGTAATTTCTTTTTCAATGCTTCCTTATAATTATTTAGATTTAAGAACAGCTAACATTTGCGCCTTCCCTATTTATTAACATTCTCTGCTAGAACGTTCACATCATATAGATAGACAAATAACATTTTAATGGTTGTGTTATTAATTATCACTCAAAGAGATTTAACAGAAAGTGGTCTATCTAAAATTTAGTTTTTGAGGCTTAGTTTTGTTTTTGGTACTTAAGGTACGAAAAGTTTCAATCAGAAATTTTACAATTGAAGAATAGAACCCAACAAAA
>NC_052501.1:32334070-32448365 GCF_016617805.1 Bactrocera tryoni
GAACCATAGATATTAGAAAAAGAAATAAGGAAAAAGAACAGTAGGTACCTAGGCCTATACGTGGTCTATTGTGAAACAAATCGGACTAATTTCTCTGTGTTCTTGATAACTTTCATCAACACAAAAAGTTTTGTTTGCGCAACCGCGGAGACCTCGTCAATAATTCCATAACATGTTTGTCGATTAAATACCTGTAGCTACAAGGAGCCAGAGGCATATAAATTCTCTCTTAATTTGCAGAGTGATGCCTGATCTGCTTCATAGTTCCCAGGAATATCACTATGTCCTGGAATCTATTGCAGGTTTAACGTAAAATGGGATGTTAGATCCATCAAGAGATTAAGGCACAAGGTAATTACTAAAAATCTTAGAATGCGCCTTATTACAAACTTGACAAAATCTCATGCAAATAAATTTGAAACAGTTTTAAGAGAAACATGGAAAGTGACTTAAGGGGGTATTCTGGTCTAAAAATTTAAAAAAATCGAAATTTGTTTTTTTATATTTTCAAAGTTTAACTATTCAAGAATATGTGTAAAAGAGGAATTTTTTAAAATTCGACTTATTTTCGGAGATACAGGCATTTTTCTGACCCGGCATCCAAACTGGTTCGGCCGGAACTAATCGAACAAAAGACTTTACGCGAAACTTTAAACGCGTTTTTCTCAGAACTGACTTTTTCGGAACGATGCCCCCGATTTCTCAGGTTCTACTGGACCGATTTTTTTGAAATTTTTATAGAGTCTTCTTTATAGGCTTGTCTATGGTTGGAATTAGCCCCATCCCCAAATTTTTAGTTTTATTTTTTTTTAAATTCGAAATAGTCAGAAAAGGTGATCCAAAAAAATTTTTCCCACTTTTTGGTAGTTCCGGCCATTGCGACATTATTCTAGATTAATAATCTTTTTTTTTTTTGATTTCAGATAACTAGAAGGGTTGAAATCATGGGTATGGTCACGTGGAAATTTTTAGAGACCCCCACCTTCGTCAGCTCATAATTTTTGAAATTTTTTAATTTTTAATTTCTTTCTGTACTCTTCTGAAATTAGCAAATAACTAGTAAAAAAATGGATAGCAAAAATATTAATTGCCTTTTTTACGACACTTTAAAAATTACCTGAAATTCATGCTTCTAGACAAGAATACCCCCTTTTTAATGCCAACGTTTTGGAGTGAACCTCAGGATTATGAATAATATTGTTATTTCCCTATGACATCAACATGAGAATCCAAGAAAAATAAAAATAAAATTATTTATCTGAACATCACATTTATAAAAAGACAAATCCCTCTTGGCGATTCCACTTTATCTGCAGTTCCACCTAAAAATAATGAGGTGAAAAATAAGAATTCGTTTGGTCTAATTTTATTTTCAAAATCTAGTGCACAGTTCCTCGGATCACTTTAATTTGGAATCATGAAATAATGATACAGGGCTTCTTAAAAAGTTGAGTTTTTCAGTTCAAATTCTGATGAATAGAAACTTTTCATTGATACCTCAAAGATAAGTTTAAAAGCCCTTTCAGCGCATAATGACAGTAAATACATATTTGTTTCCTTTGCCTATGCAAAATACATGAAGAATATTACAGAAATCAACAAATATTTCTTGAAAAATTTCTCATTGCCAATGGAATATGTGCTGATTTAGAAGCCGTTGCTATACTTGTTGGATTGCATGGTTGAATCACCTTTGGTGTTTTATATGCTAGTGGAATAGTAACGCAAGAAAAAAACATTGTAAAGTGAAAATTTTGTCACTAAGAAAAGGTTTGACACCGCAGATATGCGAGCTTATGATGTGTTTAGCTCTTAATTCAAGTTGAACGTAGCAGAAAATAGAAATTGTGAAGTTTTTGAAAATGTATGTCATAATTTTCGTGGTAACACGAAAGCTGATAACTACCGACAAATCATTCGAGCTCTTCTTTCTGCTTACGGATAATTGCACTTCAAATTTGCATAATTTTTGGTTGGATTTTTGTTTTGAATAAAAATATGTTCATGTACTTACATATGTATTTTAATACTTTGGGAATTGACCAAATTTTTGGAGCCATAATTTTATTTCTCTTGCTCCGCAACACCAGCACCATCGTAATGTATATATGTATCTTCACTAATAAAGACATGTTTTCAAATGCTGATGCATGAATTATTTTTCTAACAAAAGTTTTTTGTGCAGTTAATCGGGGAAAATTAAAGGTATAGTTTTTCAATATCATATTCATATTCTTAATAATTTCTCCGAGAAACCAGTTAACCGGGTTCAATTAAGGTGGTTTCGAGTCCGGAGAGTGTTTTTTTGCTACTAATAAAAAAGCATTTGATATTTTTACTGTCCAATTTTTATCATTTGTTTATTTATATTTGAAGAATACACAAACTTAATTTAAAACAAGTAAGGAAGAGCTAAGTTCGGGTGCAACCGAACATTTTATACTCTTGCAATTTGCAAGAATCAAAGCCAGAGAAATACTTTAATGTGTAAAACCAGTAATATAGAGTAAAGTCAGCCGGATGTTCGAAAGCCTTGATATTAGTTGTACAAGGTACGTTCCAAAGTAAACAGGACTTTAAAAAAACAGAACAAATGGTTTTTTCGGCAAAATCAATTTATTTTATTCAAAATAGTCTCCTTCTGCTTCAATACAGCTTTTTGCATGGTCCAAAAGCATGTCGAACGAGTGTTTTAGCTTGTTGGCCGGTATGGCCGCCAGTATGCCGGTGCAAGCCTTTTGAATGGCCTCTACGTCTGCATAACGCTCTCCTTTTATGGCTAAATGCATTTTTCTGAAAAGGAAAAAGTCACACGGTGCCATATCCGGTGAATACGGGGAGTGGTTAATGATAAAAATGTGATTTTTGGTCAAATAATCGTTCTTTGAATTTTGGATTCTAAGCAATTTTTGATGGTCAGCCAATTTGTGTGGAACAAATCGTGCACACACCTTTCGTAAGCCCGAATGTTCGGTCAAAATGCGATAAATCGATGTTTTGGAGATGTTCGATTCCATTTCCATGAATTTCATCTGATTTTTGATGAATTCACGCACAGTTTCAATGGAATTTCCGGTGATCACGGATTTTGATGGCTCACATGCTGATCGTTATTTATGTCCTCACGAGCACTTTGACAACGTTGAAACCACTCGTGCACTCTGCTACGGGATAGGCAATTATCGTCATAAACTTGTTTCATCAATTGAAACGTTTTGGTAAAAGTTTTACATCGATAACACAAACATACCGACACTTAAAACGCAATAACTTCACTTCCAATCTATGAAATGTCATGAAATTCTCATTGATCAATCGATAGATTCTAACGCACCAGACATATAGATGGCGCCAACTATAGTTTTTCCAAAAATAATAGGCAACCATTTGCTTGGAAGTTCTTCGTACGCGAAGAGGTTTTGCAGTTGAAACACCCATACAATCGGCCGCTTTTTACGATTTATCCACGATAAACGCGAGTATCAGGATTGTCGTGTTTCAAAACAGCGTTGTCGTATTTTTTTTACATTTCACTTGACTCCTTTTTTGAGCGATTGACGAATTGTGTAGAGTCCAATATTGAATGTGTTCTGGTGCCATTAATGCTATAGTTGCCTCTATCTCCAGATAGGTCATATGACGATCTGGAAATATTAGTTTGTGCACAGCATCAATAGTTTCCGAAACAACAGCTGATTTTGAACCTTCAAGAAATCCATATTGGAGTGATCTAAGACCTCGATTGAATTCATGCCATCGATAAACACTGGTTCTGGATGGAGCTTCATCGTCAAAAATTGGATTAAGTTCATCGATGCACTGTCACTGAGTTAACCTATATTTTTATTTTAATATTATTTTAAGTAACTGTATGTTAACAGGTTGCAGTACTAGGGTTGACAAATCCCTTAATATAAAAGACAACCTACATATGCTTCGTTGTCAAACAACGTATGTAGTTGGTAGAGGTGCTTTTTTGACAGATCATGCGTGAGTCATATCAAGCTGTCATGTTATTTTGGTTCAGTGTTGTATGGCGTTTCATGATGGAAAGACTTACGCCCGAGCAACGTTTGGCAATTGTTTAACTTTATCACGGAAATTCACATTCTATATAGGATGTGTTTCGCGCGCTTCGCTCAATTTATGGTCAAAATAATAGTCCTACTGATCGTAATAATCATTATTGGATAATATTCAACCAAATAGACCATGTCCAGCACGCAATGATGAATAGCCGTAGCTAAAAGTGTACAACAAGATCATTCGCAGCATCTCGGACTACCGTATGGAACGACTTGGCGCATTTTACGTTGAGATCTTAAATTGAAAACGTATAAAATAGTTTGTGTCAGAACTGAAGCCGCTCGACCTTCCCAACTGACATCGCTTCGCTCTATGGGATATTAAAAAGTTCCAAGAAGATCCGACGCTTTAGAACCACATTTTGTTCAGCGATGAAGCCCAGAAGGTTCATTGGGCGAAATTGCCGCATTTGGGACACAGAGCAGCCTGCAGAGATTCAAGAGCTACCATTTCATCCAGAAAAAAACGGGTTGGTGTGGTTTGTAGGCCATTGGAGTGATCCGTTCATATTTCTTCAAAAATAATACCGGTGAGAACGTAACGATCAATGGCGACCGTTATTGCGCCATGATAACCGACTATTTGATGCTTGAAATTGAAGCTCGTGATCTCGTCGACATTTGGTATCAACAAGACGGCGCCACTTCTCACACATCGCATCAATAAGTGGATTTATTGAGAGAACACATTGGTGAGCAGATAATTTCACGTTTGTGGTCGGTCGATTGATCGCTATCATACCGTTAGACTTTTTCCAGTGGGATATGTGAAGTCTAAAATACATGTGACCAATCCCGCTTTTATAAATTACTGTGTTTAAGATTTTTAGGTTCACTGTCATTACGTACAGGAGCAGTGGCCAATTCGTCAGGCACTCACCCCGAGACAAAAAAACATGACCAGTTAACCGCTGGTTGATCCCAAAAAGATATTACTATCACCTTTGCATATTAAATTGGGTTTACTGAAGAATTTTGTTAAGGCAATGGACAGAAATGGAAGACGGTTCTTGTATCTGAAACTAAAATTTCCAAAAGTCAGTGAAACAAAAATTAAGGAGGGCATATTTGCGGACCCACAAATAACATGGTTGAGGGTTGTTACTTAAAATTCACTTTCTGGACTCTCATTTGGATTTTTCCCCGAAAATTTAGCGGCCGTAAGTAACTAACACGGGGAACGGTTTCACCAAGCTATTTTTGCTATGGAGAAACGGTACCAAGGCAAGTGGAGTGCCAGTTTGGCTGGCGATTACTGCTGGACATTGTTAAGGGTAACATTCTAAAATACTTTTTGGTTAATAAAATAATATAACAATGATATAAGTCTTGCGGTATTTTCGCTAGTTGGCGCTGAAAGCGCGTAGTTCTAGTTTTATTCGTCGCATCGGGTCATGCTATACCTTTTTGGAAAGCTCATTTCACGCGCTAACACGTGTTTGATTGATTGTCGTTTCTTTTAAGTCGTTCGTGAGTTATAGCGTCGCAAACATGGAGCAAAATAAAGAGAAAATACGGCATATTTTACAGTAGTACATACTACGATAAAGGCAAAAACACATCTCAAGCCGCCAATAAAATTTGTGCAGTTTAAGGACCCGATACAGTTTCCATTTCCACCGCACAAAGATAGTTTCAACGTTTTCGTTCTGGTGTAGAGGTGGTCGAAGATGCGCCATGCTCCGGAAGGTCTGTCGTCGAAAATTGCGATAAAATCGCTGAATTGGTCGAAAGAGACCGGCATAGTAGCAGCCGTAGCATCGGTCAAGAGCTGGGCATGAGTCATCAAAAATTCATTTCAATTTCAATAAAAAAAAATAAAATTCAATAAAAATACCGCAAGACTTTTTGGACAACCATTATTTATCGCTGTTCTTTTTAACAAAAATCTTCACAGCAAAAAAACTATAGGTGATAGAAGAAATCTGTAGCTATTTTCTACATTTGTGGCAATTTTTACATAATAAACACTTTGTTTTGTCCACGTCACAAACGACAAGTGGATTTTTATTTACTAGAGTTTGTTTTTTGTTGTTCTATAAGATGCAATAACATAATTTTGATTTGAAAAAGTGGCTAAGTTCCTTACGAAACATTCTTAAATTAATGAATGTTATTGCTAAGATTCTGAATTTAAAATTAAGCTCATGGATACTAGATGTTAAAGAGCCAAAAACATTCATTGTAATCGAAAATACAAGTATTTGGGTCAAAAAGTTGTACTTAACTATGCAGCCATATCTGCAGATCGCTACAACTCTAACGGAATAAGCTGCTCCCAGTGAGAAATCAGTACAGATTAAACGGTCTTACTCTTTTCAATATCCATAGAGATATTGATGTTTCGGCTAGGAAATTTTTAATATTATGGCTTCGCAGCCCAGAAAACAGGCTACCGATTTATAAGAACTTTTTGTATTTGCGAAAAATTTTCTTCAGTTGAAAAGTAAATATAATTTAATGACTTTAACTATATTAAACAATAAAAAAATATGCATTGACAGCATTATTTTAATCTGTCTCACGCTTCTTTAACATGATGCAAAATATGGACAGAAAACCCACCCTCTAATTTGTTTTTGCGTACGCCACTGCTCCTAAGGCATTCAACATACGAGTATAAAAAACGAATTCGCTCAAGCCAAATAGTTTTGGTGAATTCGGAGACATTTCTTTTTACTATACAAATAAATCAAGCACCAATGAATGTACCGGAATTAAACTTTGCAGAAATTGTGCCTTTAAGATGTGCCGCTTGATAACCAAAATTGTCAAAGTCGTACTACAAATATTCAAGCCGATATGTGGACCCCACTTCCTATTGCGAACTCTTTATCTTTTGACTTATCGTGGTATATTCATGAAAGTCAGAGAGTATCTTTTTCTAAAAAAATGCAAAAAATAGATAAAATTGGGTCACATATACCCAATAAAACATCTTCAAACTTCCGGCAAAAATAACTCAATATTGGATATATTGTACTTTAGTTTTATGCGGAAAATATGTGAAATTGGTCTGGAATAACTCAAACTCCCACATTATACTATGTACATGTATACCTACATATAATAATTTTCATAATTCGAACAACCTTTAAGTCGAATGTGTCGGCCAGTGTATGAGTTATGTACATTATATACATATGTACATATATATAATTGCTTGGAATCCGATTCCCCTTAACGTTTTGCTTCTTAAACTATTTCTCTGGGTTGCACGTTGCAAGAGTATGAAATGTTTGGTTATACCCGAACTTGACGTTTCCTTACTTGTTTGTCTGACTTCATTTGCGTCTTGAGTTCCACAGTTAATAAATGGTAACAATAGCAAGTAAACGTTGACTTACATTCAAATTTTTGGTTTTGTACTTACTACATCGATCTTAAATGCTTCTCTAAAGTGGAGCAGATAAAATTTGTATTAAAGTCGCTGGACAAAATAAAATCCATTCCGAATATATTGGTCGAGGATGAAAAATTTTTGCGGAAAACGTAGCAAATGGAACTAGAGGAAAACCTAAAATATCCATGATAGCATTTATTTTTTGATTTTCCTTAATATAAATTTTCTGCTATCCTCAAATTAGTAAATATGGTAGCTGCACAAAAATCTCTCACAGCGGATTTCGAAGCAGTTACTTGACTAACAGTGTTGATATTTATGTAAATCGCATTCCCGACTGAACTCTTAATTAATCGGCAATAGAAATCTGTGAATTCAAAGAAATTTGCTCTAATTTCATAACACATATGTAACTTATATCTATACAATAATACACATGCAGATATTTTTGATATAAATATAGTATATATGTACAAACGAGTACAAGGTCTGTCGCAAAAGAAACAAAACTTTTTAAATATAACTGTTTCTGGTGGCGCCATCTATTGGTGGGTATATGAAATAAAAAGTTTGATCTCTTGTTGACATTTCGTAAAAATTTTATGACAATTGGATAACTACAATCGATGTTATCGATCACAAAGTGACAGCAGCTTTTGGGCATCGGTCGTAAAATGCAAAGAGCAAATATTAAATTTTGTTTTAAACTTGGGAGAACGTTTACTGAAACATTTCAAATGATGAAAAAAGTTTATGGTGATCAGTGCCTATCCCGTAGTAATGTGCATGAGTGGTTTAAGCGATTCCAAGAAGGTCGTGAGGACCTCTGTGACGATCAGAAGTCGGTCGTCTTCAGAAGTCAAAAATAAAGACAATGCTGATTTGTTTTTACTATTCCGAGGGTATTGTACACCGAGAGTTCGTCCCACCTGGCCAAACGATTAATGCTGTGTTTTACCTTGGTGTTATGAAGCGTCTTTTGTCACGCATTCGTCGTGCTCGACCACAATACTGTGAGGCAGGGTCCTGGCGCCTGTTGCACGATAATGCGCCGTGTCATCGGTCGACGCTTGTCACTGATTTTTTGACAAAAAACTCCATATTAACCATTAATCACTCACCCTACTCACATGATCTGGCACCCTTCATTTCATTTGCCCATGAAAGAACACTGGTTTCAGGACATTTCAGCTATCCAAAAGGCGACGACCGATATTCTCAAGAGCATTCCGAAAAATGACCTTAAACACTCATTTGAAATGCTAATTCACCTTGTTAAACGCTGTATTCGATACACAAGGAAACTACTTTCAATAAAAAAATATAATTTTTGAAAAATATTAATTGTTTGTTGTTTTTTTAACAGTTCTGTTTCCGACATACCTTGTATGTATGTGTTAATGAATTTACTTACATACACATCAAAGTATTCATACTTACATACTACTGTGAGCAAAATATACTAAGACTTTTTAATTTAAATTTCACACGAAATCTCATTCGTCGAAATATTTTTTCTAATTTGGTATGACTGTCAAAGGCATCTGTGAAAAATGTCACATCAAAATAGTTATTGTTGTTTAGCATATGTACGTTGTCTTTCTGAAGTATATAAAGTGCATTCGGCGATTTTTACATTGAGTCAAATTATTCAACAAAGAAGTTCCATTAAATTTTGTGTATGGAATAAATTTTCTGGTGCCGAAACGTTCAAAATATTGAAAAAGGCTTTCGATGGTAATTGCTTGTCGCAAGCAAGTGTTTTTGATTAGTACAAATTACTCAAAGAGGGTGTAGAACGCGTGGACGACGAACCATGCTCAGGATCAACATCAACTGATAATCAACACGTCAATAACATAAAGGAATTAGTGCTTGTGAATCGATGACTAACAGTAAGAGATCTTACTGACATCGTTGGAATATCATAAAGATCAGTGAAAACCATTTTGAAAGTTCATTTGGGCCTAAGAAAAGTGAAAGTACGATTGGTTTCAAAATCACTCAATTTTTTCGAAAAACTTCTTTGCGTTTACGTCTGTGAAACAATGCTTACCGCTACCAAGATGTCATGAAACGTATTATTACTGGCGGTGAGTCTTGGATCTATGTTTACCACCTGGAAACAGATGATCAATCGGCCGACTATCGTGGCGAAGGTGGGCCGAAGCCGAAAAAAACCACGTCAAAATTCAATGTTATGTTGACAGTTTTCTTCGATGTGGTGCAGTGTAATGCGTCGTTTATGCAAAGCTATTCGTAAAAAGGGGGCGGAATTATGCGCCGGCAACTCTTGGATTTTGCACTACGATAATGCATCGTCGCATATTGCAGTGATTTTTCATTAGTTTTTTGCCAAATTTTCAACCATGCCGCAACTATCGTATTCGCCTGATTTAGCTGCGTCTGAGTTGTGGCTATTCACCAAACTCAAACGGCCGACGGAATCAATTGAAGCCATTAAACGTGAATATTTTTTGTAGTACGGATAGTACATATGTATATAACGACACGATAACGACATGCTGACAAGAAAATATACATATTTTGTTTTGTTTTCCTAGTTCATGGCTAATACCAAATATGATTATTACAGTGACCATAATCATTATAAGTTTTATTTTAAGAATCTTGTAATAATGAGAATACATTCATACATACATATGTATATTGATTTTCTTCTAATTTATAATAAACATTCTTATTTTTGCTCACAATAAATCTCACCTTTAGGATCACAGGTGAAGTTATGTTTCATCAAAAGCTTCACTTTAAAATTAGCCTATCCGCTTAAATTGCGAGAATTTTTACAATAAGCATTTATTTTTAAGTCAGAAAAAGTATCTAGTTATCTGTAAAATGTTTATTTTAATGACTTCTTCAATTTTCAATTTATTAATTAATATTTCAGGTGTCAAGCCGGAACAGGTCGATGTATTGTGGACAAAGCACATAGAAATCAGTGTCAAGCTTGTCGCCTTAAGAAGTGCCTTCAAATGGGGATGAATAAAGATGGTGTGTATGAAATATTCGCTTAATAATATATTAGATACATATAGGAGATAAACTCATTTGCTATATAGATATATTTGGCAAATAAATTGTAAGTTACTGCTTGTGAAATTTAGTAACGAACATTTGATTCAAAAGAGCTGTGTAGAAAGAAAAGAGGCAACATCGTAGATATGTTAAGCTTTCACAGTTACTGCAAACGAAGATATTCTCGTTCCCACCAAAAATTTAAAGTGATTAGATTCATGTAATCTATTCAATGACTTTTTTTATAAAATTTTCTGTCATTTTCCCTTATTTACTTTTATTACTATATATTATTTTTGCTTTTGCTTTTCCTTTTTTTTTTACTTATTTAATTTGTTTCAAGCAGTGCCATCAGATTATATACTTGTAGTTGTTTTTAAGCACTTATAACGATTTGAGCATTTTTGATTTTCGCTTCTAAGTATATAACGTGGAAAGACCGCGGGAGATAGTGAAATAGTGTGTTGTTGCTTGCAACCACCGGTATAAGATATGTCTCTGAGAAGTTCTAGATGCGACGCTAACTCATTTTGTTAAATTTTCGGCAAATTTATTAATTTGAGAGAGGAAAAATATGATTAATGTAAAAATTTAAAGATTTGCGAAGCATATGACAAAAAATGGGCTAGACATTTGTCATGTAACTTTTCTGGATGGGGAGTTTATCTACTATTTTTTATAATATTTGTACTATTTTGATAACATTAATTAGGTAATAATATGTTACGTTTTATTGTAGGCTGGCCAAGAAATTGGAGGGAAGCAGTTGATCATCTTTCAAATATTTGAAGAATGTTTTTTATAAAGCTTTCAAATGAGAAAATAAAAGGTGGAATCCTTGTGGGTCGTCAAATAAAATATATTATATTGTGATATTTTCCCGAAGTTACTTAGCAATGGACAGTATACGAAATTACCAATCTGAAACGGATTAATTATTAATCAGAACAAATCGAACAATCTCTGTAGGGTTTGTTCCTTTTAATAATTAAAAAAAGAAGAGAAAATTATGATTAACCTTGAACTTTTTTATAAATTTTTTTTTTTAATTTTTTAAAATTTTTAACTTTTTTTAAATAGTTTAAGCCCACGATATATAAACTATAAAAAAATTTTCGGATTCGGAAGTATCAGCGACAGTTGCACGAATGTTAATTCTCAACAGAAAGGAACAGTTTCACCTCTTCGTCCAATTTAATATTCCCTTTTGCAAATTGTGATTATGTTGTGGATTTCGATGTGGTTAGTGGGTGTGAAGAAACCAACGATGAGTACAAAAGATCCTCCATTGCCGGAAGTAACGGAAATCTCTAACGCCCCCACTGATATCATCCCAATTGAAAGTGATATATTTTCTATTATACATCATGTATCTGCTTCATGAATTAAATTTTGATGGACAGATGGAAGCATGCGACAGTGGTTCGGCTTGTATGAAGCCGAGGTCATAAATACTTCCCGTTGAGATATCGCTATGAAATTTTTACCAAAAATCGAAAAAAAATTTTGAAATATGTTGTAAAAAGAATTAGCTACAGCGGACAAATACATCCTATAGCTCACATAGCACAGTAATTGCACTTATGTATATGGCGATGATACACAAAAATACTCCTCATGGCATCGGAGCACCAAAACTTAAAAAAAAAAATAGTTTAAAAAAATATTTAAGAAATTGGGAAAGCGACTAAATATGATCCAACCCGCATCTACACCTATAAGCATAATATCGTGGGAAAAAATCATGAAGGAAAAATACAAATTATAAATTACTATATAAAAGTGAATTCAATATGTCGGTGTTTGGTATAATGCGTGACGTTTTTCGGCTATGTTTGAGTTTACAATATGTATTTTAATTCCTTATGGTTTGTCTCTGCAACTCTTGGATCAACTCCCTAACAGTATCGGGGGCATATTCATTAAATTTGACTAACTTAATTGTATACCCCGAGACAATAGAATAAAGTATACTAGCGCAACGATGGATGAGGTTTTAAGTTCTGTAATTTCAGAAACCAATTTGGGATTCGAAAAAAAAATTCCAGCCACATCACCATTGTACGATGATCCCTTATCCCCCTTCTCTGGGCTTTGCTTCAATTACATCCGTCACCCGTTATTGATCAGATTACATTAAACTCGATTTCAACACGCGATTCGTCTACAGAAATATTTTCTTTTTTTTGGATATACTCTTATAGCTTGGAAATAAATCAAAGGATATTTCGGTATTCTCGAACTTTCTTATAAGCAAATATTGGCTTTTATACAAGGCGGTTTCCATTATGACTGAAATTACTTCATTGAGATTTGTTGACGAAAAATTTTGCATACAGGTTCATTGCGCAAAGCAGAAACAACGGATTCATCAATTTCGGTCAGATGAGCTTTGTCTTTGGACCACTTCGACCAGCACTTTTCGCTATTTGCTGAAAAGGTATTTTCGAGGAATTTCAATACAATTAGCTGCTTTACATTCAGCAAATCCTTTTAGTGTTATAAGTTTGAAGATTTTTTGCGATCATAATGAGCCCAAAACAATTAATTTTTTACATACGTAGCCAATTGATTTAAAAAGTTCGCTCAATTCGTAAAAAACAAATTGAACATTATGTACTCTTGCAACTTGCAAGAACCAAGCCAGGGAAATACTTTAAGGCGTAAAAGAAGTCATATAGAGTAAAGTCAGACGGATATTCGAAAATCCTGATATTAATTATATAAGGACTAGGCCAAGTTTTCGCTCAAATTTATCTATTTTAGGCACAAAGATACACTGTTACAAGTAAAACACACTATCTTATTTTCATAGAGATAACTCACATATTGGTCACACCGTAGTTCGAAAATCTTTATATTAAGTATATGGGGGCTAAGGGAAGTATTGGTCCGATGCAACCCATTGTTGACATACAGATACCATCATTAGAGAAGGATTATTCGTTAATTTCCGTTATATATATATCACATATTGACCAACATTTTCGATCAAAAGTCAACTGCAGGTACCGTGGTCTAAATATTCGGTACCTTGGTGCTTGAACAGTTTTTATTGGATTTAGACAATTTTTGGTCATAAGATGGCACACACCAAAGACATTATTCGTAAAAAGTTGTATCCCGTTATATTAATTGCTTCTTGATTTGTGTACTTGAAACTGAACGAATCAAATGAAATTTAAAATTGTGCTTGTGGGAAGTGGCGTGGTTGTTGTCCGATTCGGTCCATTTTCAGAATGAGACATAAGAATATAAGAGTAATGCCGCGTACTAAATTTTGTCCAAATTGGTTTGTCGGGTCCCGAGATATGGGATTCACCAAAAAGTGGGTGGTGCCACACCCACACCACACCAGCTCCCATAAAGCTCTCTCATACCATCTCGGTGGTATAATTTAATATCTCTGGCGAATTAGTTATTGATTTGTCGCGTTTTTAGTAGATTTTAACAGTACCGTTATATGGAGAGAGAGCGGGGTTATCTTCCGATTTCATCCATTTTCACACTGTCGATAAAAGTTCTTATAAGATTTGTGCTCAGCTAATTTAGTTGTTGCAGTTTAAGTGGCTTAGGAGATATGTACATACATATATACATTAAACTAGCGGGGCCACACTCACTCTTTGTCACACATAATTAGGATTGTAATAAATAACATTAATTTAAAAAAAAAATGAAAATTTTAAACAATTACGAAAACAAAAAAAAAAATAAGAAGGCATTAATATTTTGACGATTACAAACACATCCGCAAATTACCGCACCTAACTTGAACACAGTTCAGTACCTTAAGGCTCTGATAAAGATAATATCAAACATACCTTGGGAGGAATCAATGGAAACACATTTAAAACTTTATTAAAACAAATTGAAGACGCACAAAAAGTGTACAAACAAATGTAATATAAAACATCAATTTCACAAAAAAAAAAACACGAATCAGGTTAGTCTTAATTAATTTCATAAGATAAAATAAAGTTGAACTTCAGAATCCATTAAAAATAATTGTAATTTGTTAACCAGAACAATTAGCAGAACAAAGTTCAGATGCGCTTTGAAAATTAACACGTGTTCATGCTTTTAAATCTATTTTTATAAAGTACAGTTAGATTTTAAGCGGAAACCGGTTTACAAATAGGAAGATTTGACAATTTAGAGGCATTTTGTATACATTTTATCAAAAAAATTCTAAGTCGGATTTTTTAAATTTCTGCCTATGGGCGGAACCCCTGTGCCTGCGAACCACGTACCTATACATATGTGCTACCGATTGTGCCTGCAGTTCCCAATCGTAAACCTTGTTACTTTACTAAAATTTCGCTTCTGCCAGTTGCTTCTGGGGTTATGGAAAAGGTACTTTAGTATCACATTCGATATTTTTTTTTTTAAATGTTGATGCTACTTCTGAATTAAAACCAACCATCGAAACTAATTGCGAAGCATCTCTCTTTCCACTGTTGTATGGACTTACGCTGGCGGCCAACATCATCTCTTTTAACGGATTTACATCAACAATTGCGTCAACCTTTCGTACATGAGGGTCTAACCATGAATCCATCAAGCTCAGGTGGTTATTTTATTGTATTTTGCTAAAATTTGTGTATTAATTGTGAAAGTATTTTTTTGTGTATGTATGTATGTATGTGTATGAAGGGCAGAAAGATATTGATTTTGTTAGTTTAAGTGAACATAAGGTTAGTAGTCGAATTTAGTTAGTCATTTAAAAGCGTGAACAATTATTTTAGAAAAATCGCAGTAATCTTCCGCAAGCAGTTTATTCATCAAATATGCTTCTGGACTGCGCCTTGTGCGCCTTATCATGTTTTGTTCTTTTTATTGTTGTTATCTTTATTATTTTTGTTACTATTGTTGGAGTTTCTTTGAATTTGTTTTTGTTGTAGCTATTTTATATTTTTTGTTTTGTGTTAATATTATTAACAATATGTTTAAATTTTGTTGGAGCACGCTCAAACGTCATCTTTTTTACTCACCTCAGCTTGTACAATATTTCGATTAATTTCTGTTGAAGGAAAAAATCATTCACTTAAAAAAGAGCTAAAAACGTACTGGTTATGCTAAGGACAACTCTGGTTTAAAAAAAATACGCTAAAAAATATTTGCTTTTGAGTTTAAGAATGTTGGTAATGGAATGAATGGAATAGGCATAGATGGGAAGAAAAATTCCAGTCTGACAAAAAGAAGAAGTTAAGAATTCAATTGGATTTCCACATGGTGAAGCGCCTAAACGAGGTTGAAAAGAAATTTCCTTCAGTAACAAGAGAAAATATGCATTATACATCGAAAAATAAAAACTATCAGTCAAATTATAAAAAAAAAGATTAATTAAACCGGTGAACGTGCTCCTCGCCTAGAAGGCCTATAAAATGCCATACATACTCACTAAATCAATACGTCAGTAGCATTAAATATCGCATTTTATATGATACAAAAAACCGTCATAGGAGCATGTATAAAAAATGGAAATTAATGCTACTGCCCACCTTTGGATGAATTCCTATTCCTACTACCCGGTAACTACCTGACCAAATTCATCATGTTAGGTGCGTAATATTGCCTCGAAACTCATTTGTTATATTGTTGAAAATAGGCGAAATCTAGCCACAAGTACAACTAAGCCTGTTTACCAAAAACGTAATTTTAAATTCATAATTTTTTTTGTCAAATTTGAAAAATATGCCTTAAAGATATACCACCTCAGAGCAACTTTCTACATTAATAATATATGGAAATGACCAAAATGGATAAAACCTATACATCCAGCCAAAATTCCCTTTAGTTTACGGTACACTGTATATTAGAGTGATTAAAAAAAAAATTTTTTTTTTCGTTTCGTACTCGGAAAAATAGGTTCCTAGACACCTCTAAGAAAGCCTCTTCAAACATGAGTTTTTAATTGTAACGGGAAGGTCCTCCTACATACAGTTTTCTATTTTTTCTTATTATCAGATAGAAATATTTATATCTCGCTTCCAACTTCTCGAAAAAATATCTTGTTCCTAAGATTTTGTAGGAAATTTAATGCTCTACAAAAAAGGTCTATTATGATTTTTTCGTAAACCCAAACGTTTAAAAGATATGTATTAACAGTTAAAATTTGATTATTTTTGGGAAAATTGTTTATTTCTTATGAATTTTATAACTCAATAAAAAAAAATTATTATGAATGATGAAACTCATAATTTGGTAGGAAATTTACTGCTCAATAAAAATTGTCTCTTATGATTTTTCGATTAAGTTAAACGTTTACGAGATATTCATCGCCAAACATCAATGCATATTAAGGTGGATCAAAAAAAAAAAATTTTTTTCGTTTGATACTCTGAAAAATAGGTTCCTAGACACCTCTAAGAAATCCTCTCCAAAAACCTTATTCATAATGATTTTTTTCATTGAGTTATAAAATTCATAAGAAATAAAAAATTTTCCCAAAAATAATCAAACTTCAACCGTTAATATCTTTTAAACGGTTGGGTTTACGAAAAAATCATAATAGACCTTTTTTGTAGAGCATTCAATTTCCTACAAAATCTAAGGAACAAAATATTTTTTCAAGTAGTTGGAAGCGAGATATAAATATTTCTATCTGATAATAAGGAAAAATAGAAAACTGTATGTAGGAGGACCTTCCCGTTACAATTAAAAACTCATGTTTGGAGAGGTTTTCTTAGAGGTGTCTGTGTCTAGGAACCTATTTTTCCGAGTACGAAACGAAAAAAAAAAGAATTTTTTTTTGAATCACTCTACTGTATATGGTATATCGGTCAGCATGAAGTGGGCATGTATTCTTAACTATGGTTATGTCGTTTGGTGTTAAAAATACTATAAGTTTCTCTCTAATTTCATTTGAATTTTATACAAAATAGGCAAAATTTTAAAATATTCCCATTAAGTCCTCTCAAACCACTGAAGTCGGCTTCACAAAGCTTAACATATGTAGTATAAGTATGTCATTGTAATGTCAATTATCATTCGTCTAAAAACTCAAGGAATGTGCGGATATATGTACATAGTATGTACATAAATAATATAAGTAACAAAGAACTAAAGTGGATGTCATTCCTATGCTTAAACCTATTTAAACATTTAAATGGCCAGTGGCGGTGGCACGTGACCTTAAAACAATTACACATCTCCTCATGCAAACTCGTTCAAAATCAGCATGTCTAGCAGCGCATATTGAAATTACGGAGTAGATAGCGTATGTAACGTGTATATTTTCTCACCTTTAAGGCTTAATATTTGCTATCATGCCGTGCATTTAGATTACAGGGTGTATTCACTTGGAACTTTGATGACAAGTCATTATAAGTGCTGTGTGTGGTTAACACATTCCGAATTCATTTATTTTCCAATTACAGCAGTGCAAAATGAACGACAGCCGCGAAACACAGCCACTATACGTCCTGAGACGCTGCGGGAGATGGAACACGGGCGAGCTTTGCGGGAAGCGGCCGTAGCCGTTGGAGTATTTGGGTAAGATGTTTACCTATACAAATGAGCATACATTCAATATAATATTTTCAATTTGAGCAATTTCATCGTTCAATTACATTTTTACTATACATTATATTTCAGACCACCAGTTCTATTATCTCCTCCATGCTATGGTCCTGGCCTACTACCACCTCCCTGTAAATTGATATTTTTTATGCACAACCCTTGAGAATATGTTGAATTTAATCTGGTATTTCAGCTTTATCGAATCTTCCGACAAATCGGCGATTACATCACAATCACATTTCAAAGGCCTTACAGCTTTCGTCAAATGTATCACAGGCAGGCGGTTTCTCTGTATTTAACAACAATCTACAATTTTCCAAAGATAATTCTTATACGACCTCAATGGATCTTTCCAATGGAACAGTCTCTGTGTCTACAAACTCAAGTAGTACAAATTCAATAGATCCGAGTTCCCCCATATCTGATACAGGTACATATTCTACTGCGTATTATATTATACATAATACTCTTTCAAATAAGTAATTTATTTTGATCAAAATACGAAAATAAAGATTGTTTTTTGACCTGGTTTATAATATTATAATATTTGTAATATATTAAAATACTTTCATATACATAATTATATAAATTTTAAAACGGTTTTCCGATTGCATTTTTAATTTATACTTAGTTCAATAATAACCGTATCATACAAATATTCACATTGTTTCTAAAGTATAGTGCGCGAGATAATTATATATGGGACAACCGTTTTTCGCTTTATCTTTAAGTAATACAACCCTTTTTAAGATAATGGGTTGTCTAAAAAGTCTTGCGGTATTATTATTGTATTTTTTTTTTTTATTGAAATCGAAATGAATTTTTGATGACTCATGGCCAGCTCCTGACCGATGCTACGGCTGCTACTATGCCGGTCTCTTTCGACCAATTCAGCGATTTTATCGGAATTTTCCACGACAGGCCTTCCGGAGCGTGGCGCATCTTCGACCACCTCTACACCAGAACGAAAACGTTGAAACCATCGTTGTGCGGTGGAAATGGAAACTGTATCGTGTCCATAAACTGCACAAATTTTGTTGGCGGCTTGAGATGCATGTTTGCCTTTATCGTAGTAGTACTGTAAAATATGCCGTATTTTCTCTTTATTTTGCTCCATGTTTGCGACGCTATAACTCACGAACGACTTAAAAGAAACGACAATCAATCAAACACGTGTTAGCGCGTGAAATGAGCTTTCCAAAAAGGTATAGCATGACCCGATGCGACGAATAAAACTAGAACTACGCGCTTTCAGCGCCAACTAGCGAAAATACCGCAAGACTTTTTTGACAACCTATTATATTGGATATTTCAGAACGCACGCTATGTTTATGGCTGTTTTATTAACTTCTGACTATTAGCATAAATACAACATTAACCAAACAAAATTTATTTTTCGTGAAATAATAAAATGGAACAAGTAGTTCAGTTTGAATAGTCTCTACGTTTTTTTTTTTAATTTTTGAAACTTAAATATGATTTTTGTAATCAATATATCAACTGAAGATATACGAAATGACGTATAGGAATATTACAATATTAATACTGATAACCGCAATTTTTTACTCGTCATGGAATATGACAGATTCATATCAAATGGGCTACCTGTTTCTAGGATTTCTTGGACGCGTTGGGTAGTGAATGAAAGAAATAATTGACACCGAATTCGCAAGGGACTTACGTTCTCATTAAATGTGATCGACTTGTTCGAGTTGTTTTAATCGGATCTCATTCCTTTTCATCCTCGTTGCGATTTTTCGTAAGGGCATTCTGGTTTATTTGAATATCAGTATTTGGGATTGCTCCTCAGTAGTGAGTTTAATTTGCACCTGATCTGCAAAGTATCGCACCATCAATTAGCAGTCCCCAAGCTAAGCAGAAAATTGCAAAATTTTCAAACCAACAGTATTTTCTTGTCATTTTTGGACTAACTGTTCACACCGTTAAGTTCAAAAGGCCATTTAAATGCATCCAGTAACAAAAACCAAAATAGCGGTAAAATCATCATATGTGACCTGGTCTACGAAAAGGGGGCTTAGGTGTCAAAAAAAAAGGAGAACAATTAATGAGATAACGAGAAACTGACGATTATTTTTAACAGCTTTCCCCAGAAAACTAGTTTTCGCACGTTAGCCCCCTTTTCGTAGACCAGGTCACATATGTATTACTATTGCATTTAAGTATTGTCCCATATATTTATTTGGCGCACTGTATTTACTAACTTGTCAAAAATATATACTTGCTCGCAATATTATTTATTTCTTAACGAGTTTACCTTTATTTAAGTTTTAGATAAAAATCCTGTAGGAGGAAGTGTTTCGTCCATAAGTTCGACCAGTTCTGTTCATGATAATGATAATGATGGTAAATAAAGTTATAAATATGTATATGCTTATATCGTCAGCCACACAGAACTACGAGTGTACAAAGTTTTCATTATTTTTATAAATAGAAACACGCAAATTGCAAGTAGATTATTATTTTGGAAATTAATACTAGGAGCCCTTAAACACTTTTTTCCTAATTTTGATTTATTTATAAAAAATTTTTTAGCAAAATGATGGTTAGAACATTAAAATTAATAAATATATAACTACAGAATTATATATGTATGTATGAACATATGTATGTCATTGTTCAAACCACTGCATAGTTCACGAGAAGCTCTGTTTTGAAAAACAATCAGATCAGAAAATTTAAGACTTTTATGGCTCTGACGTGCGTTATTAAATAAACAATATTTTATTATAGTTTTAAAAAATTTCATTTCTATAAATTTGTGTATTTAAGATGACTCCATCGATGTTACCAATGATGAAGAGCCTCTGCGAAACGAGAAGCTAGATTGTCATTTCACGATACCGACATTTGTACCACAAAACTTGTACGTTCAGCCACATGAGACAGTTTATGAAACCAGTGCTCGCCTCCTCTTTATGGCCGTAAAGTGGGCAAAAAATTTACCAAGTTTTGCGAGTCTGTCCTTTCGAGATCAGGTAATCTTGTTAACAAATATAGCTTTAGTGATTACTGATACTGGCAAAACAATACAGTGTATGTGACCAATGAAATGGCGTTTTTTGAAACATAAATCTCAATCTGATATCTTATTCTTACGTATAATAAGTAATCTTTATGTTAAGAAAATGTTGAAAAGTGGTGAAAGCGAAAATGTAATAATAGTTAACAATTGATCAATTATACAATCGAACTTTCCTATGGTGAATTCGCACGGGATATGAAAATTACTTCGCTATATAGAAACTATGATGCTGGTGGAGAAAATTGTCCTATGTACTTAGGTAAAACCTCTTTATTGTCTGCTCGTTATTAACAGCCAAATCGTCTTCATCGTTCTCTGTATATGTAAAAGTAGAAATAATGTTTATTAAATTTTTGTTTGACTATAACCAAGTACACCTGGAACTCCGCGACTTTCTAGAAGCTCGACGACCTTCTATCTTCATCGGACGGTCTGTCCCAGATCTTCACTCCAATATCAACATTGAGGTATATGCCCATAACAGAATTTTCCTCATTCAGTTGAGTTAATTGTGCATTGTATTTTTTAAAATCACTCCTTAATTTTTTTAAATATTGAATAATCTGAACTCTGAACTGAAAAATTAATTATAAAGAGTCAAAACTACACAATCTGTGTCTTCGAAATTAACACTAAATATAGAAAGATTCATTATATGGAAGTTCACTGTAGGAAGTAAGACTGTAATATGATAAATGGCTAACCTTATGAGACATTTTAAAATGCCAGTGCCCTGTTATGGTAGCAGTTACTCTGTAGATACTTTTCCTGGACCTATTTAATGAGTCGTTAGTTCTTTTCTTGTCATATGTCGGCCATAACTGTTGAGCTATGTGGTATTTTGTTATGCTTTTCCATCTGTTATTTGAAACTTGTTGAAATGGTATATTGATCTCTCCTTTGATCGATCCTAGCGGACTTTATATAAGCTCTGCCTCGAATTCGTTAAGGAAAGCTCCTGCCTTTGTCAACTCGTCTGCTTTTTCGTTGCCGAAAGTGTCCCTGCTATTTTGTGAATATAGACGTCAATACAGGATCGTATTAAGCAGGTCAGTCGGACAAGACTTGTTTGCACCAGTAACACCTGCATATACTGCTCATTATATTCCATTTAATTTCCTAATGTTGTATTGTTTCTTTAGCGCTGGCCACCATATCACAGCTCCATATGTAAGTATAGGGCTTATGATAGCCGCGTACATCCACATGACTATACTAGGTTTAAGCCCCAATTCTTGCTGACGAACCTCTTGCAAGTATAGTAGGCCTTATATATTTTTTCTATATTTATTTTCCAGGACAGTTTGGTGTCGATTTCCACCCCCAAGTATTTAGCTGAAGGGGATAGAGAGAGTGTTGTACCGTTTCGTACGGGAAGTTGTAACCGCAAAACTAATACGACTGGGAAAACTGACGTTGAGCAACACCAAACGCTCCGTCAGGATCGGGAAGGACCTCTCAGAGCTGTTCGATACCAAACGAGGTTTCAGACAGGGCGACTCCCTATCGTGCGACTTCTTCAATTTGCTGCTAGAGAAAATAATTCGAGCTGCAGAACTAAATCGAGCAGGTTCAATCTTGATATCATCGGCCTCAACACCCGCGCCGTTAGTTCTGATTTCTCCAGATTGAACAAGGAAGCACAGAAAATGGGTCTGGCAGTGAACGAAGACAAAACGAAATATCTCCTGTCATCAAACAAACAGTCGTCGCACTCGCGACTTGGCTCTGTTGACAGTCATAACTTTGAAGTCGTAGATAACTTCGTCTATCATGGAACCAGTGTAAACAGCACCAGCAATGTCAGCCTGGAAATCCAACTCTTGCCAACAGGTGCTACTTCAGACTGAGTAGACAATTGAGAAGTAAAGTCCTCTCTTGACGAACAAAACCCAAACTCTATAAGTCACTCATAACTCCCGTCCTGCTATATGGTGCAGAAGCCTGGACGATGACAACAGCTGATGAGTCGACGTTGCGAGTTTTCGAGAGAAAAGTTCTGCGAAAGATTTATGGTCCTTTGCGCGTTGGCCACGGCGAATATCGCATTCGATAGAACAATGAGCTGTATGAGATATACGACGGCATTGACATAGTTCAGCCAATTAAAAGACAGCGGGTACGCTGGCTAGGTCATGTTGTCCGAATGAACGAAAACACTCCAGCTCTGAAGAAATTGTTTAGATCGGAGAAATATGTGCATCACATGGCTGCCATACAAACTATCAAGTTCTTGTAGGGAATTTTTTATCTTTGTGAAGGGTATTAAAGCTTTGGTGCAACCGAAATTAACGTTTTTTCCTGCTTTTATTTACAATATGTATAAGATATTATGTTTTCTATGTATATAATTTTAGGTCATTCTCTTAGAAGAATCATGGTCGGATCTTTTTCTACTCAACGCCATTCAATGGTGCATTCCTTTAGACCCTACTGGATGCACTTTATTCTCAGTTTCAGAACACTGCAATAATTATGACACCACACAAGAAAGTGAGAATTGCGTTACTAAAGAAGAAGTAAGTACTTGTATATATGTATGTAACTAATTAGTATACTCTTGCAACCAGTTGCTACAGAGTATTATAGTTTTGTTCACCTAACGGTTGTACGTATCACCTAAAAACATTAGATATAGTGTTATAAACTATATAAATAATCAGGATGACGAGAAAAGTTGAAATCCTTGAGTTAAAATCGAGATATCTTGATATGTGAGCTCCCTAGTACAAAAAAATTAGGAGTTCGCAGATGGGTTTAAACGGACTACGCCCACAAATCGCTATTAACCGAAAACACATAAAGTTCCATAACTAAGCGCTTAATTAAGATATACATATGTAGAAGTATTATTCGGCACAGTGGATCGCAGTAGCAAGAGGCACTTGTGGGAAAAAAGTTTTGAAAAGTGAGCGTGGCCCCGCCCTCTAACAAGTTTAAAATACATATCTCCTAAACTACTTAAGCTACAATAACCAAATTTGCTGAGCACGATAACTATAAGAGCTCCTACCGAGAGTGGATGAAATCGGAGGATAACCCCGCTCACTCCCTATATAACGTTACTGTAAAAAATTACTAAAAGCGCAATAAATCAAAAACTGAATACGCTAGAGGCATAAAATTTTATCTCTGAGATGACCTAAGAGCGCTTTAAGAAAGTCGGTGTAAAAATTAGACTATAGGCGTGGCACTGAACACTGTTTATGAAATCACATATCTCGGGACCGGCTCAACCGATTTCGACTAAATTTAGAACGTAGCATTCCTTTGATGTTCCTATGTCACATTGTGAAAATGGGCAAACTAGGACTACAACCACACCTACTACCCATATAGCTATGTATATACAATTTTAAGTTCCACTTGATTCGTTCTGTATCCAGGTCACAAATCAAGAAGTAATTAATATAACGGGCTAAAATTTAGCATTAATAATTCCCTTAAAGTATGCCACCTTATGACGAAAAATCGTCTAAATCCAATAAATTCTGTTCAAGCACCTAGGCACCGAATATGTGGACCCCTGTATCTATAGTTGATTTTTGACCGAAAATATCGGTCAACGTCCCTTAGCCCTCATATACTTAATATAAAGATTTGCCTTAAATAGGTACAATTGTACGAAAACTTGGCCTAGCTCACTTATAACTAATTTCAGTATTTTCGAACATCCGTATGACTTTACTCCATATGAATCTTTATTGTATGTACCTTAATGAAACCCAGGGAATATTTTTTTTAGTATGTGGCAAGTTAATAGCATGTGCTATTGGCAAAAATTAATAAAATCTGGTCGATATTACCTGGCCTTTAAATAGTAGATGAGCTAACTTTAACATCAGCATTTATCCAGATCTTGGCGTTCGATTTCTTTACCAGTGATTTTTCGTACAAAGATGAGAAGATTAGAAAGCAATAAAGTAGCTGAGAGTTAATAACAAAAAATTAGAAGCTATTGTATTAGGCTGATAAAGGTGTGCTAATCTGGTGACGCGCGGTGTATACAAATATCGGGTAGTTTTTCCAAATCATGAAAATCATTTTCAGTAATAAAACAAAAACTACTCTAAAGGAACACAAAATGGAGAGAACTTTCATTACTTTCTCTATTAAAAGGGAAACAATTCTTTAGAGATGTGCTCTTAAACATAAATGTTTTTAAATCATGTCAATAATATGTGATAATATAATATCTAATATAAGTGATAATAGATTTAAATATTTTCTAGGTAGCCGCCAGTGTACGGACGTTGCATGAAATTTTTTACAAATACAAGGCAGTTCTAGTTGATCCCGCTGAATTTGCATGCATGAAAGCAATAGTTTTATTTCGGCCCGAAACCCGGGGGCTCAAAGACCCCGCGCAAATAGAAAACCTGCAAGACCAAGCCCATGTAAGTACTAAAACTCAAATACTATTTACAACTGAAGAAAAGCTTAATCGATTTGGCTGAAAATTAATAGGTGGTAACTTAGAACCAGGGGATGGACATCTTATCTTATTATGTTAAAAGTCAATAAAATTACAATAAATACAAAAAATACATTTCAAATCATATTTAACAAAGTGAATCCATGAAATAGTGGAGAAACACTATTATTTTTGAGGTTTCTAATGTGGTATTGTAAGTAATTACATTTTCTACGTTTACATTGAAAAAGCAGGCTGAACCCCACGAGATTTACCGAGATTTATTGTACACATTCGAAAGGTGCACAGAAACTCCGCGATGGATAACAATACGAGGTGTGTTCAAAAAGTATCGCGAATTTTGTGTTTTTACAAAAATTATTTATTTATTCATGAATATCTAATAATCCCCATGAGATATTATATACTTGTGCCAACGGTTTTTCCAATCTTCGAAGCACTTCAAAAAATCATTTTTTTTTTATCTTCTTCAGCTCCTCCTTCGATGCCGTCTTTATCTCGTCAAGAGAAGCGTAACGTCGTCCTTTCATGGGCCTCTTCAGTTTAGGGAACAAGAAAAAGTCACAGGGGGCCAGATCTGGGGAATACGGTGGCTGCGGCATCATTAGTGTGTTGTGTTTGGCCAAAAAGTCGCGCACAAGCAACGATGTGTGAGCAGGGGCGTTATCGTGGTGCAAAAGCCAATTTTTGTTCTTCCACAAATCTGGGCGTTTCTGGCGGATTGCTTCGCGCAAATTGCGCATAACTTGCAGGTAATATTCCTTATTGACCGTTCTTCCCTGTGGCAAGAACTCATGATGCACCACGCCCCTGCAATCGACGAAAACTGTCAGCAAACTGTCGTCATATTTTTTGAACACACCTCGTATGCCTATCTCTTATGGATATCCCACAATAACATTTTTTTGTCATTTACTTTTTACGACAAATAATGGCTAATTTTCGAAGCGATTTTAACCAATACATACATAATTAATACTTATTCAATTAAATACCTTAAATACATTATTAACTTAATATAGACATTTTTGGCCCGTTACTGCGTATAATTTAAATGAATATTTTCGAAGATATTACAAATTTAAAAACTGTGAGACGTAACGTTTGCGGCGTTACAGGGCGGTCGGGGCGGCGGGAGAGTGCCTCTAAATAGCGCGTCGGAGGCCGCGGTTCTCCTTATAGCACTTTGAATTTAGCAGCGATCGGACACGTTTATTATCGGAGCTCTCTAGCGAGGAATATTTAAACGGAAACGATGAAGTATATGCGTACAATTTCAAACTGATCCTTCCTAAAAAATAATACAAGTGCTAAATATTTTTATTAGTAGTGAAACCAAATACGCAGTGCAATGGATTATAACTGGCTCAGTAATCAGACGATGAATGCCAGCCGACTTTTTCCTCTTTACACGCTTGAGAGCCGGCTCATCATCTGCAGTCCACTAGATTGACTGTCGATTGGACTCCAATGTTAAATGATGGAACCATGTTGAAGAGCACTTAAACACTTCTCAAATCAGCAATTCGTTGTTTTGTGATTATGAACTTGCAAGGCACCCACTTCGCACAGAGCTTTCGCTTCCATACAAGCAGGGCGTCATTGCCCTGGGTGGTCATTTCGCTTCTTTTCAACCTAGCAAAGCTCTTTTCAACGGTGGATTTCCCTGGTGCAGAGCCCAAATTCAACAGTATTTTCTCCCAAAAAAATGCTTTATTATCAATTTTTTTGTAGGCCAATGTGTCAGCCACAGTAAAGTGTGAATGGGTCCTCCGGTTTTTTAATAAGTAAAAGCTGTTGCTTGTTCAAAACCATTCATGAAAGGAACTTTCCAATGTGTTTCAAATGTATACTCACCACTGCGTTAAATTACATAAATAAAAACATGCAGTTTATTTTTATACATTTGGTTTTTCAACAAGTTTATTTAAATTTAAATTTATTGATTTTATTATATAAACTCATTAAATATGATATCGACGGGCGAGGTGGCGATACTCCAATTCCGGGAACGATTAGTCACTGCTGGCGATCGAGTGGACACGGATCGTGGTTGAATTTTTTAATTGGAGGTGTCGTGAGGAGTCGACGCGGCGGAGTGTATATGCGAAATGTTGATTGAATTTATCCTTCGATTTGGGTTTCAAACTTATTATTACAAGAGAAATACAGTACTAATTACGAAACAAAAATTATCAATTCCAAAGGTAAATAAAGTGTTTTAATCTAAAAGTCAACCATATGCATGCAATACATAGTGGCTCATTTTATTAAAAATTCAAACAGAAAAATCCTTTTACATTGCGTGTTTCATAACGCAAAACGATGACAGCCAAGTTTTGCGACTTCTTCGGCGGTGATTTCGATGTCATTATGGGTAGGAAGAAACGCTAATCCAACTAGTCTTTCTTGAAGCATGGTCGTCCTAAGCCATGTTTTGATGCGGCGAAGATAAGAGAAAGAACGTTCAGAGCTCGCGTTTGTTACGGGAAGTGTACAGATTACTCGGAGATAGGTGTGGATTGTTGGAAATATGTCGACATCACATTTTCTTAATGTTTCCAGTGCAGAAGTTGGAATTTTTCTGCCTTCAATTTTTTGTTGCTGCTGCCAATGACATTGCCAGTAGCTTAATTCACCTTTGAATTTCAATTTTTGTATGCTTTTTTCATCATCCAGAAGATTCCCGAATCTTTCTATCAAGCATCGGATGCTCGATCATCATCGATTTCGCTTTCTTTTAAAAGACTTGCTTTTTCTGGGAGCAACACACTCAATTGGTAACCATCCAAAACTTCTTGTGAAAAACGAGCTTCCAAATCTTCTTTGATGGTATCCAGCAGAAGTATGTAGACATAGACCGTGTAGTAATCTTCGCAAGTTTTCAAGTCGTAATTTTCGCGTTTCGTTTGTCGACCACATGTTCTCGGTTTCGCTTCGTCAACATCGAGTTTTTCTGCCATTTTCTTGGCTTCTGAATAAATCAATCGGAATACTTCATCAACTTTTCCCCTCTTTTTTTCCAACGTAGCAAACAACGTCCCAATCATTTTTGATGCCTTCGCCAAATCAATTGCTAATTTCGCCAATTTAGTGCCGGATTTGTATATATCGAAAATAGAATCTGAAGTCCACGGTTCACGATTAAAGCAGAATTTTGTGTAAAAATATTTTCAATTAACATGTGGTATTTAGAAAAGCGGTCGCATTTTGTTACTTGGAGAAAGTTTGAAAACTGATGGCAATGACTGTGTTACACAATAAATGTACCCAGATTATTAATGACGAATTTGAATATTTGACGTGTAAAAATATGTACTCTCTAAAAAAACTAAATAAACTCTTGTTCTTTTAATAAAGCCATTACACAATGAAAATCTGCTACCATCAGTTCCAATTGCGTATGGGGTTAACAAGAAAGAAACATATGAAATGATGAAAATTTTTTTCTGATCAACTATGCCACCCATAAACGGAAAGTCATCGTTAACTTAAAAGTGTTGACAATTTTATTTGACACGCAAAATGGCAACACAAAATATTATTGCTGTCTTTGTGAATGGCATAGTCGATCATCCAATCACTATGATCGCAAAGTATGGCCATCTGGAGAGTCACATCAGATAGCCAGAAAAAACCTTTTAAGTCTCCCATTGGTATAAGCTTATGATGTTATCTCCGTTACATCAAAAGCTGGGATACATGAAATAGTTTGTAAAGGAATCTTCATCTTAAAACTGTCTTTCCAAAATTAAGTGAAGCCAAAATAAAAGGTTAGTATTTATTAATTTGGTTTCATACCTAGTTCTTCTTCTGGTTGGCTTCAATTAGGTATTATATAATATGCTTAAGATACTTACCAAAATTTTAGTTATTCTACCAAAGTTTATGTCAAATATAATAAATATATCGATCAGTGCATGAGTTATCTTCATAATTGGGTGGATACGTACATACATGTTCCCCAGTATACTTGATTAATATCAAAAGTCAATCCAATCAGTCCGGACTTTTAGCCCCAATACTACTCATTTTGTTTATTAAAATGTGTAATTCGTTACTCAAATTAAATATTCAATTTAGCTTTTGGGATTATTGTGGGATTGTGTAGTAAAAACCGTTATTATAATCGTATTAGTTATTTAGAGCGAGTAGTGGAGGTCTTCTTATTTCTCTGCTTCCCCGGCGGGTACTGTGTCGAATACTTTCAGAGCTGGAGCGCTTTCATCCAGCGTAGCCGCTGTCGTCGTATAACTCATATAGTTCATCGGTCCATTAAATACAACATTCACCGTTGCAAATGCGCAAAGGACAAAGGATCATAAATCTTCCGCAAAACCTTTCTCTCGAAAACTCGTGACGTCGACTCCTCAGATACCTCTGCACCATAAGAAGACAGGAATAATGTGTGACTTATAGAGTTTGGTCTTTGTTCGTCGAGAGAAGAGTTTTCTTCTCAATTGCTTACTCAGTCCGAAGTAGCTCCCGTTGGCAAAAGTTATTCTGCGTTAGATTTCGAGGCTGACATTATTGTTGGTGTTGATACTGGTTTCAAGATAGACAAAAAAATCTACGACTTCGAAATTATGACAGTCATACAATTGCTTCGCTTCTTTATCCAGTCTGGAGAAAGCAGAACTAACGGCGCGGGTGTTGAGGCCAATGATATAAATGATGATATACGTCAGCAGCTGTACACTCTTATAGAAGATTTAGAAGATTGTTCCTGCTCGATTAAGCTCTGCAGCTCGAATAATTTTCTCCAGCAGTAGATTCAAGAAGTCGTAGAGAGTCGCCCTGTCTGAAACCTCGTTTGGTATCAAACAGCTCGGAGAGGTCCTTCCCAATCATGACGGAGCTTTTCGTATTGCTTCACGTCAGTTTACACAGTCGTATTAGTTTTGCGCCATAAAGACAGCTTTTTTTCGTGCTGTCAAAAGCAACTTTGAAATCGACAAAGATGGTGGTGTGTGCCGATTCTCTTTTCACGGGTCTTTTCCAAGATTTGGCGTACGGTTAATATCTGGTCGGTTGTTGATTTTCCAAGTCTAAAGCCACACTGATAACGTCCAATCAGTTTGCTGACGGTTAATCTTTCACACAATACGCTCGATAGAACCTTATATGCAATGTTGAGGAGGCTTATCCCACGGTAGTTGGCGCAGATTGTGGCGTCTCCTTTTTTATGGATTGGCCAGAGCACACTTAAGGTCCAATCGTTGGGCATGCTTTCATCTAACCATATTCTACAAAGAAGCTGATGCATGCTCCTTATCAGTCCTTCGCCGCCGTATTTGAATACATTGGTCCTCGCTGTTTTGTTGTCTTCAGACGGGTAATCGCTATTCAAAATTGGGGTTCGCCCTCTCCCTCGTTATGCTTTGACTACCATTCAGCAGGCTGGAGAAGTACTATACTCACGCATTTCGGCATCTCTTTCTTTCTGTCTGCAAATACGTCTCGCTTCCCTCATCAACTCTCGGTATCCATCCCATTCCGCACATGTTGTGGTCGATCGTAACGTCGTGAGTTAGGCAGTCTGTTTTCTCTCCGCTGTGACACGGCACTTCTCGTCGTAACACCTGTTCTTTTGCATTTTCTGAAAATCAATGGTTTCGGTTGCAGCTGTACGTAAGGAGCCTGAAATGTCGTCCCTCAGTTTCCTTATACCGAGTTATTAACAAGTGCTCTCAGAGAGCAAGAATGCAAATCTTTCGGCTATCTGTTGTGATTGCAGCTTCTGGCCGTCGAACCTTCCTTGTATTTGTTTACGTGCGTTCTTTGTCGATCAGCTTCAACCAACTTGGGGATGTTTTACCGTGGAGATACATTCATTGCCCACCCTGGCATTAAAGTCGCCAAGTCGACTTTGAAATCGTGTCAAGGGCAGCTCTCATAGGTGCGGTCCACGCACTCATAGAATTCATGTTTGGTCACATCGTCTTTCTAACGTCGGGACGTGGTCGCTAATCAGCAATATTTTGAAGAACTTCGCTTTGATGCGGATTGTGGCTAGACGTTCATTCTCCGGAGTAAATGCCAGTATGTAGTCTGAGACGGAGTCTTTCCAGGCCATCGCATTTCTTGGACAGCGCACAACCCTGGGGAAGGGCCTTCAAACGTATGATTTTTGGCTACCCAGAGGATACTTGCTCTAAGACCGGAAGTCGTGAGCTGCTTACGGGGGTACTCTCATGTGAACGCATACATTTTACCACTTTTTAGGAAAAATTTTTTTATGCGACACCAAAATTGAATTATTTTAATTTTATAATATATTTTTATTTGTATTTTGAAATGTACAAAAAAAAGTTTATTCGTTTTTTTAGATTTTTAATATATATTTTTTTTTAAATCAAAGTAGTCCCCAACAAAAAAAAGTAGTTCACTGGTCATGGTGATAGCGGCTGTTTATGTTGTCTGAAATAAAAAAATCGAATGGATTATTATTCAGTAGTTCTGCGGCTATCGTCCCTACCAAATATAATCAATTTCTTTAAAAAAAAATGTCGAACTTCAAAAAAAGTCCCGAAAATCTTGTTTTTTCGTTAAAAATCGTTTAAAAAAATATGAAAATATTTTCGAAAATAAACAATTCTGGTAGGGACGATAACTATAAATGAGTAGAAGAACACATGTAAATTTTAAAGCCATCGGTTGAATACTTTTTTTTAGGACCATGACAGTTTCAGAAAATGATGATTCGAGAAAAATGCGTTTAGAAACGTAGCAGCTGCAGACTTGTCATGGCGCCTGGTAGACAGTCGCTTACGACACGTCGGCGACTATGAGCTGTAATTTATCAAATACTATGAATTTCGGTCTGAATTTTTCACTGCATGTTTTCAATAGGTTTTACTGTCAAAATATAAAAAAAATCGATTTTTCGAAGTGATTACATGAGAATACCCCCTTAAGCCATATGTAATAAAAGAGAACTTTCCTCTCTTGCGTGAACTTCTACACATGGCTCCAACTAAAGTACGACTGGAAAACAAATTACGTTTAAAGCATATTAGGAAAATCTAGCCTACTATAATCTAATAAACAAAGGGAAGTGAAGAATCTATGCACTATGGAGAAACAGAGCAAGTGTTTTGGTTTTATTTCCTTTTCCTTCTGCAGTTTAAACCCTTATTGTTAAAATATTTGATATAAAATTTTGGCCTAAACGAACCTTTGGACTATATTTATTGCTTTCTCCTAATAACCAAAATCGTAACAATTTATTATAACGTAATTGTAAACCTCAAATTTTTGTTTTGTGGCAGAAACATTTCGGATCTTAACGCTAAAAAAAATCGTGTAAAACATTTCCCTGAAATTTTTCTGAAAAATAGGTAGCATTCTTAGTTCAATGCATAGTAGCTCAATTGTGGAATGGTTGTCTTATCTGAACTACATCAAATTTCTTGAATACATAAGTCGATTTCAAAGTCCAATTGGAAATTATTTAGACATTTAACTTTCACATGACACAGATGAGATTATTTGATTGCATAGTTCGTTTTCCCGACTCAGAGAAGTTTTGAATAAAAAGACTGTAAAGAACTTATTTTGTGGAAATATATTTTCAATGAAAACTTAAAATTAAAATGAATTCTCAATTCACATCGATCTTCTTCTTCTTCTTAATTGGCGTAGACACCGCTTACGCGATTATAGCCGAGTTAACAACAGCGCGCCAGTCGTTTCTTCTTTTCGCTACGTGGCGCCAATTGGATATTCCAAGCGTAGCCAAGTCCTTCTCCACGTGGTCCTTCCAACGGAGTGGAGGTCTTCCTATTCCTCTGCTTCCCCCGGCGGGTACAGCGTCGAATACTTTCAGAGCTGGAGTGTTTTCATCCATCCGGACAACATGACCTAGCCAGCGTAGCCGCAGTCTTTTAATTCGCTGAACTATGTCAATGTCGTCGTATATCTCGTACAGCTCATCGTTCCATCGAATGCGATATTCGCCGTGGCCAGTGCGCAAAGGACCATAAATCTTTCGCAGAACCTTTCTCTCGAAAACTCGTAACGTCGACTCAGCGGTTTCTGTCATCGTCTAAGCCTCTGCACCATATAGCAGGACGGGAATTATGAGTGACTTATAGAGTTTAGCTTTTGTTCGTCGAGAGAGGACTTTACTTTTCAATTGCCTACTCAGTCCGAAGTAGCACCTGTTGGCAAGAGCAATCCTGCGTTGGATTTCCAGGCTGACATTGTTGGTGGTGTCAATACTGGTTCCTAAATAGACGAAATTATCTACAACTTCAAAGTTATGACTGTCAACAGTGACGTGAGAGCCAAGTCGCGAGTGCGACGACTGTTTGTTTGATGACAGGAGATATTTCGTCTTGCCCTCGTTCACTGCCACTAACGCGCGGGTGTTGAGGCGATATCAATATCATCGGCATACGCCAGCAGCTGTACACTCTTATAAAAGATTGTACCTGCTGATTAAGTTCTGCAGCTCGAATAATTTTCTCCAGCAGCAGATTGAAGAAGTCAATTCACATTCACATCGATCAGTCAACTTTAAACGCGTTTTCACAAAAGTTGTGTTGTTTTTAGTTTTGGCACGATTCTGACAAAACTATAAAGACACTCGATAACTTTATGCTGTTATTGATTCAACCTTTTAAATCGCTGCCATTTTGCCAGGTTTTCAAATGTTCAAAAAAGCTTGTGTCTAGACTATAGTTGTAAATATTAAAAATATTTGGTTTCAAGGTGCTGAAGGTGAAATCTTTTACCAAAATGTCGACTACGTCGCACCGGGAGTAGTGTATTTACTTTTAGTAATAGCATATTTTAGTTTGTTTACACTTGAGCAATATTGCTATAGCTCAATTTGAATACATGATTTTGCAACCACCTTTGTTTTCAAAAACAAATTAAAAAAAAGTGTTGAACAGACCGATAGTACGAATAAAGCTTTTGTCGATTTTTACAGTAGCTCATAATTTTCTTACATACATACATATGTGTTTTTCCGAGTTTTCAAATTTGATGTTTTATTTTCTTCTAGGTCATGCTATCTCAACACACAAAATCACAGTTTCTTACGCAGATCGCACGATTTGGACGTCTACTCCTGATGCTGCCTCTTTTACGATCTGTGAATTCTCATAAAATCGAACTAATATATTTTCAACGTACAATTGGAAATACGCCAATGGAAAAAGTGCTCTGCGATATGTATAAGAACTGAAATGATGATGGCTTTTTAAAAATATTTGTATACATAAATATGTACATACATATACGAATATTTCTTACAGCAAGGAGATATGTGTTCCTATACCAAGAATAAAAAAATTATACAATAGAAGAGCGTTTGTTTTGTATATAATTATTACCGCTGCTCACTTTTATCTTAAAATAAAAACGGGCCAAACTTTAAGCGGAAACCTGAAAAACCTGAAACCTGAATTGAAAATAAATGTACATTTTATAAGAAATCAAAATCAGCAATAGAAACCATAGCAATCTCGTACTTCAAATTCTGTTTTGGCCAATGGTGTGTAAAAATGTGTCTTATTGTTATTTTTAGGTTAATTTTAAATCAATCCGTTATATCACGTTATCCCATTAGATTAAAGTATCCGTCAAAAACGTTTTAAAAGATTAAGTATTAAAAGCACTGAGTACTTACACATACTATTACAGTTTGAAAATATTTCAAATGCTCCAGTTTAAATGGTAAATGCAGCAATCGAAATAATATTTAACACAAAGAGAGTATCCGATATATGTACATATGTATGTACTTGTACATTAACATCTGTGATTCTAAAATAATGGAAACCTCTTCATACTTTTCTCTAGTTCATATACATATGTACATACATATACGATGCCGCCTAAAACTAATCGAGATAGAAAATGGGAATAGGTATTTATATGTATATACATAATATAAACAGGGTGACGAGACGACAGACTGTCTGTCTATAAGATCAGGTATCTTGATGAAACTTGTTTCTTGGTAAAAAAGGAAGGCGAACTAAGCACTAAACTAAGATATAGAAATGCAATTTGGCACAGGGGATCACAATAGCAAGGGTATCTGTGGCCTAAAAATTTGAAAAAGTGATTTCGCAGTGGTCTGATTACGCCCATCCACGTACTCGTAATTTTCTTTATACTAACGAATCCGCATTCCCAGTTTCGGACGGACGGAATACAATAGTTTTGTACAGCTAACGGTTGATTGTAACACTCAAAACTAATCAAAATAGATCTGATCAGGAAGATGAGTTAAGTTCCGTGTGACTGTCTGTCCATCGGCCCGTCCGTTCTTTAAAGCGATAACTTGATTAAAATGGTACATAATATTATTCTTCCGTTCTTATGTGGGATTACATACAAAAATGAGTTTATGCAATTACAATTCTCAACGCTATGTTTTCGGTTCGTTATAACTTTATGAGACTACAAGTATATGAAACACCTAATTGGCTAAATGGCAAGAATCGGACATATTGAAATTCAACATAAATATAAATATCTCTTGGTTTGGAAATTTGTCAAAAGCTGGGGTGACTCCACACCCACAATGAGTTTAAGGTCAACTAAATTCACTCAGAGCAAATATTCTTAATACCTCCTCAAACACCGTGAAAATGTTTGTTAAAAGCAGAGAAGGCTATTAAAAATAGAGAAGGTGCAAATGCTAAATCAAATTTCATTGAGTACCAATTTGTAGTTTTCACCTTAGGGAATTTCGAAAAACACAACTTCGAAAAGAGAATACACCACGCAATGGGGGGAACAGGAAAAATTGCTATAAATCTCGATGCGCATGCCTATTTAGATTTGCATCTACAATTCCTATGATATTACAAAGAAATTATAATTTGGATTTACAAATAAGCCTTTGAATTAAAAAATTGGTAAAACTCAGCATTTATCTTAAAATAAACAGCTAATTTACAAAATTGTACACTAATATGATAAACGTGTGTATACCTACACATGTTCATAAATACACAGGCTCTTATGGTTATTACTCCTTGCTCCGCAGAAACAGGGGTCGAATCGTTACATCCGTGAACGTATCACTCGTCACGTAAAAGCCTGTATTTCGTATTATGACGTACGTGATCGTAACGCTTTTATCGTGATCTGGCATGATGACATACGTGAACGAGTATATAAACGTATCCGTTCGTTTGAATCGTCGTTCGGACGCGAACTACCAATCGTAATAGATAAATTTATGGAAATATGAGCAAATTTTTTTAAAATTTTAAGTGTTTTATAATTTTTAGTAATAAAGGACATAAACAAGAAAGCAATGAATGGAATATCTCATTAAAAATTAAAAAAAAAAAAATATTATTTATATGAACAAAATTTTTGTATTTTAGTTTACAATAAAAATAAAATTATTTACAAAGTTAAGGACATATACATTTTTTAATTAAATGTATGAAAGAATAGTTTATTTTATCTCTTATCGTTTGGTCGATTGCGGTGAAGCGGTTCGCTACCCCGGTGTCCATTTCTTGTGTGTGATAAGAATCGCAATTTTGAGGCTCACAACTTGTTGTAAATTTTATGCAGATGTTATGTAATGTCACAAACGTTAGCAAATCTTCCACCTTTGTGGGGTGATACCTTCCTCTCTTGCCATATCCTAAAATTCTTCACCGTGTTTTTAAGATTCCGATGCTTTGTTCAACATTACATCTACCAAATTTTGTTAATGAGGATTCACAATTTGTTGTTTTTTATACCTACGCTATTGCTACGATCTCTTAGCTATCTCCGCACTATGTTTTTATCCCCATCACTTTCACTAGAGCTCAAATAAAACAAAGTTGGAACTATTTTGATATTTAATTAGCTTTTGTTAGTTTATTGAAAATTTCGCAACAATTTTGACAGTTCCACATCTATTGTGATCTAAAAATACGATCCAAAGCAATGTGGAATTTAAAAACTATTGTGAATTGAAAATACATTACGTTCCGATTCCTATCGTATGTTATAATGCCAATCACCGCATACGATTGACGCATCACGTAATTTTCTTTCGTATGTTTGCCGGTCCGTGCACGGATGTAACGATTCGACCCCAGAATAACGAACTTTCACTTGTATGCAAGAACAGCTAAAAAAAGTCAAATAATACGGTTGCAGCCACAGGATTCAGGAAGCGCAGTGTGCGTTATTTTAACAATTTTAATTTTGTTATTAGATTATATTTTAAAAATTTTAGTATTGTTATGAATTCGTGTGTATTTATATTTATTATGGAAATATTTTTATATTATACAAATAATGCTTAATAAATCAAAATTCCTCAATAAAAATAAATTGCTATCATTAATAGTATATCCTCGGATGAAACTCATTTGTGTATGGCGGCATGTTAAAGGACATTGTAGAGCAGTGGTCTGCAGGAGAGGAACTGTGACGGTGTAGGAGAGCACAAAACTAAAGGCAACCAGTAAGACCTCTTACTTACTTACCTTAAATGATGTGAAATGTTTCATTTATCATTCAGACAAGCACTTTCTTGCTTGCTGATTTATTTTATACATATATTGTACGATAAAAATCAATATATTCGACTCCAAAAACCTTAATTTTATACTCTTGCAACCTGCTGCTACAGAGCACAATAGTTTCGATCACTTAACGGTTGTATGTATCACTAAAAACTAAGCGGGATAGATATAGTGTTATATATAAATGATCAAGATGACGATGGACTAAATTTAGTACGTGACATTCTCCTTATATTCCTATGTTACAGTATAAAGATTGGTGACATCAGACAAGCATGCCTATTTCCCATATAATTAATATAACAGTATGCCACCTGACCAAAAATTGCCCAAATCCAGCCAAAACTGTTCAAGCCCATACGTACCGAATATATAGCCCCTCTATCTATAGTTGACTTTGGACCGAAACTATCGTACAATGTATGAGATATACAATTCAGAGAGAATCCTTTCCTGAGTTACTCTGTGTATCAAAAATGGGTTGAATCGGGTCAATACTTCCCTGAGTGCCTTTTATACCTAATATATATAAAGATTGTAGAACTCCCTGATGATTTTATAGTGCATATATCGGCCAATAAGTAAGTTATCTCAAAGAAAATTAAAATGTGCTTTACTCATAACAGTTTATATTTGTGCTTAAAATGGATAAAATTGGCTACTCCATATGATTGGTGATGGTATGCGAGGTACCTGAATGAAACCCAGGGAACATTTTTTAGTATGTGACATGATAATAGTTAATAGATAAAATCGGGTCGATACCAACAATCGGTACAAAATCCATTTACTACAAATAATGTTTGTCGAATATGTGGGACAATTATGAGTTATATGGTATGTAGTATATGTATATGTATATAAAATTGCTTAGATTCCAATCCTCTGGTTGACGTTTTACTTGTGAAGGCATTTCCTGGCTTTGATTCTTGGAAGTTGCAAGAGTATAAAATGTTGGGTTGCACCTGAACTTAGCCCTTCTTTACTTGTTCAAATTAAACTTGTCAAAAGTTATGTCCGTAGTGGCAACGTAAAAATGAAGAGTTCTTTTTGTTTTGACATTTCTTAAAAATTTATTAGTCAACTAACAAATGATGGCGATGTCAAAAATCTAGGGAACAAGATATTTTTTCAAGTAGTTGGAAGCGAGATATAAATTTTTCTATCTGATAATAAGAAAAAATAGAAAACTGTATGTAGGAGAACCTTCCCGTTACAAATAAGAACTCATGCTTGGAGAGGCTTTCTTAGAGGTGTCTAGGAACCTATTTTTCTGAGTACCAAACGAAAAAAAAAAAAATTTGAATTTTGCGTGGCGAAAAATCCATCCGTTTCGCGAACTTTTAAAAGAGATCGAACCCATCATCTGCGATTCCTGTATAACAATTTTTAGCACTTCATGGCTTCCAATAAAATTAAAGTTATTAAAATAATTTCGATTGGGTCCAGTAAACCAGTCGAGAATGTATAACTCCCGCTTGATTTCAGTGCTTTATAAAGTTCTCTCCCATTTGTAGTCGTAAGACTTGAACCACAGTGAACATTCTATTCAAATCTATTGCACTTTCGACACCGGCGCAATTGCTTTTATGAATTTTATGATAAGTTTCAAAACATAGCTTTTAATTTTGAAATATGTTTCTGCCGTGCTTTCACTTTTCATAGGACCAAATGATCTTTCAAAATGGTTTTCACTAATCTGATATTCCAACGATGCCAGTAAAATCTCTTACTGTTAATTGTCAATCCACAAGCACCAATTCATTTATTTTAGTGACGGGTTGATCATCAGTTGATGTGGATGGCCGACCACTTTGACCGACCATAATTTGTACCATTTAAAAACACTTGCTCGTGGCAAACAGTTATCAGCTTTTCAGACTTTCTAAACGTTTCGACACCAGATATTTGATTCCCCACACAATTTTAAATGGAACTTCTGAGTTGAATAATTTCACTCATCGAAAAAATCACCGAATTTAATATGTACTTCAGAAAGAGTTCAGATCCCGGAAATTTTTATGTTCTCCATAGGATCGAACGTTACCAAAAACATGTCGAGAGGGGTTTTACATTTCCATTGAAGTCTATTGACAGCGCTCAGTGCATTTAATCTTAGTTTTTTCAAATCATTAATAATAGAGTTTGTATCGTAAGGATTGTGCAAATTTTAACAATAACTCTAATCAAGCTTTTTTAACAAATCAAAAACGGTTTGAATATCAATGAATGTTTTTATTCCTATAAAATTAAATTCGATGCCATAATGTATGGATTTTTTTGCATGGCCACCACGGACACGCTTGCAGAAGTCCAGACGCTGAACCCAATTTTCGACGGTTTTCGAGCATAAATCGGACGATACTGCCGCAGTTTCGTTTTCGATATTCGTACGAACTTTATCAATCGTCGCTAGCTTGTTGGCATAGACCATAAACTTGATGTAGCCCCACAGGAAATAGTCCAAAGGCGTCAAATCGCACGACGGAGGCGTCCGATTGGCTGGGCTATTTCGTTAGATAACACGTTCACCAAACTTGGTTTTTAATAAATTCTCAGTGTGGCTTGTGCTTTGGAAAAATTTCGGCCCAATGACTCCGCCGGCCCATAAACCGCACCAAACCGTAATTTTTTTCGGGATGCAACTCATGGAGCACGTATGGATTGTCCGACCAATAACGCTTATTTTGTTTACTGTCGAAGCCATTCAGCCCGAAATGAGCCTCCTCATAAATTGGACGTAGCGCTCTTAAAGTTCAGGCCACGGACTCCGAATTTCGGTGCTAATTTTAATAATTTCCACTCGTTGTGGTATCGTATATCTTTCCATGTTGAAATGGCAAACTATACTGAAGAGAAATGTCAAAAGAGCGGGAAAAAATATGGTGTCGTTTGCTGCCCCTATCGGTCTACTTTTGTAGTGTCCCTATTGAAAAACCCGGTATTTAATTTTGTATACTGGATTTGGATTGAGATCTGAACTCAATTCAATTTAATAAAAATGCTTTTGGTTTGTGACCTGTAAATGTTTGTAATGAATTGTTGAAAAAACTATTTCAATATTTTCGCCTTTTTGTTAACGTTTTGACTCTCTGTCAAGGGGCTGAATCATCCTGAAAATAGACTTTTTGGGTGTGTTCGGATAGCTGTTCAATAGTTGGCAAAATGCCGTCTCTCAAAATTGCAATGTATTTTTCAGCGTTTACAGATCCTTTAAAAATAATAAGCTGCCCAACACTAAACCTGATTATAGCCCCCTTCACCATTACATATAATGAATGCTTTACGCCCACTGGCCTTTTACGACTTAAAAATTCAAAGTTCGTATAGTATTTAATAAATTAGCCCATTTCACGAGCTATTTGACGTTTAGACTATTTAATTTTATTTTATATGAAGGTATGATTTCGGCTTTCTTCTCTTTTGGCAACATCATGCTCAGCTTTGCTTATTTTTACAACTGACTCAAAAGAAAATACCGCAAGTACTGAAATAAACACGTGCAGAGACTAACAGTTTCAGAAATAACGATAAACTAAACAAAAATGTCAAACAAGACAAATAGTGTGTTTTTAGTGAATAGTGACAGTTTAAAAAATTAAACTGTTCTTCTAACTTCGTGGGTTTTTTCTTTGAGTGTAATCATATAAGCAATAAAAAAAGAACTATACTTGGCATCCTTATTACTTAGTTGTCTTCTGCATTATTATTGCTATTAATTATTAGTTTACTTTTAGGCTAAGCTGATGATTTTCCTTTCTGCGTCAACCAGAGAACGCCAAAAAAAATTAATTGAATTACTTGAAGAAAATGTAAATAACAAGAGACATAATAATGAAAATTGAATTAAAATGTTTTTTAATAAAAAGGTTTATACAAATAGAAAAATATATGTGATGGAATTTGAACATTAAGTAAAATATTTGATGGTGCAATAAGTGTGCTATGCAAATAGCACAATAGATGATATCTGATCGATAAAGTCTAATGTGTAAACAAATGCGCTGAACACATAGAGCGCAGCAGACTTCAGGCGACCTCTCTCAAATAACAAAATACTCACGTTCTCATGGACCCAGTTATTTAGACAGGTGCACGACTGCACGACTGCAGGCTCTCAGTTGTCACTCTCGCTAATTTAAAAAAATATTTTTAAATTTCCCGACGACAGCAGAGAGAATAGGATACACATGTGAGAGTTGTAGCGCATGAAAATTTTAATTAGCTTTGCTCTCATACCGCTCCCAATGTTTTGCTAACGCTACGGCAGAGCAGAGCACAGCATTTCATTTTTGGTTATTGATACAGCCAAAGTTTTTTACCTAACAAACTAACAAAGCTCCGACCAGAGCAGAGCACATACTTTTACATTGTTCTGCTATGGCTCTGACACAGCTCCCATCAGAGTGAGAGCGGTAGCAAAATGAAATGCCAAGGGAGTAGCGTAGCTGTTCAAACGCTGCGTTATACATATGTAGCTGCATGTCCGAAATTTCCATTGATACCTTCATCGAATTTTCTTAAAATTTCAGATTTTTGATGCAAATTTAATCTGATTTGCTATGTTTTTTTTCTGCTGTGATGACATATTTAAAGCATATAAGCAACTCACAAGCTCAAACGCTCATGACGTGTGTATGTACCTCGCGACACCTACAATAATTTTGTACCTAGAAATTCGGGGAATCCTTACAAATAATTTTTCTTGCTAAACAAATGGTTGGGTTTGAAAAAATAGATAAGCTCAAAAAAGATTACCAAAAGTTAACTTTTTAGAGCGGTCCGTGGACGCTCAAAAGCGGTTAACTTAGCCGAAGGTTTAACTTTCTTGCGAGTTAACTTTTGCGCGATTCTACTGTATCTGCATATACACATGTACCCATACTACTGTGAGGAAAAAATAGTAAGATTTAAAAAATTTAAAAACCGATTCGTCGAAATATTCTTTTATTAAATATAATATAATTGGAAACGAGGAATGACTAGATTGAAATCTTATCAAAAAAATATGTAAACTGAGGGTAAAAATTGTTTTTCGAGAGGAAATGTTTTTGATTGGTACAAATTATTCAAAGAGGGTAGGTCGAGAACACGTGGACGACAAACAATAAATAAAGGAATTAGTGCTTGAAAATCGACATAGCAGTCAGTAGTTTTACTGACATCGTTGAAATATAGGAAATCAGTGAAAATCATTTCGAAAGATCATTTGAGCCTAAGAAAAGAGAAAGCACGATGGTTTCCAAAATCACTCAATTTTTTCGAAAAACATCGTCACGTTAACCTTTGTGAAACAATGCTTACCGACTACCAGGATGTCATGAAACGTATTATTACTACCGATGAGCCTTGGATCTATGCTTACGACCCGGAAACAAACGATCAGTCGGCCGAATATCACAGCAAAGGTGAGCTGAAGCCGAAAAAATCACGTCAAAATTTAAGGTTATGTTGACAGTTTCCTTTGACTATCGAGATGTGGTGTATTCCGAATTCCGGCCGAACCGACAAAAATGGAATACTATTTAAGTGTTATGCGCCGATTGCGCGAAGCTATCCTTAAAAAAGCCCGAAATTACGGGCCGACAACTCTTGGTTTTAGTACCACGATGGTGCAGATTTTTTTCCAAATTTTCAATCAATATCGTGCCGCAACTAGCGTATTCACCAAACTCTAACGGAAACTGATTTGAGCCGATAGAAGACATTAAATGTGATTCGCAACGCGCATAGAAGTCTATTCCGAAAATTGACTTTAACAACTGTTTCGAGGATTGGAAAAAATGTTAATGGAGCCAAGGGTGACTACTTCGAAGGGGACGATATAGATTTTGAAGAATAAAGTAAGAATCTTAAAATTACTGACAAAGTCTTATATTTTTTTGCTCATAGTAGTAGGTGCACATGAAAAAATGTGCTATATTTAGCTTACATGTGCTCCATGCTATTATAATCCTCCGTGGTGGTTGCGTTCTTCCGCGAGCTGAGCATACTGGTTCGACACTCAGGAGAAATGTTTGGTGAGCTAATGTCGAAACCGTCTTCGTCCCGTTAAGACCATGGCAGGCCAGTTAGAAATGGCTGTTCGAGGAGCAGGACGCCAAACCGGCGTCCATCGAGAAGAGCCTGGTGAATGAAATTTTTTCATGTTAATCTCCAGCATGCAAAGGCGGTAAACTTATACCATGTTCACACCGACACTTAATTACAAGATTTCGGCTGCTGAGTAGTTTATCTCACTAATCTTATAAATTAACAAGATTTCGCCACACAAAACTGACATCTCTTAATCTCGCTTACAAGGTGATGTGAATATAATCTACGCGACCACTCTCCGTGCGACTCTGATTTAGCACCATCTACTTGTCAGCATTGGAAATTTATTATCACAGATGATTTAGTTACTACAAAGAGAAATAAATCTATAAAAACAAATTAATCTCAAAGGTCCTGAAAATCGACTTCCCAAATAATAAAATGCGTTCATTATTTCCATTATATGGAAAATATTTAAAAGAAGACGGCTTTTATAACAAAATACTATATAACAATGTTTTTTTTTTAAATATTAAGCGATGTGAATTTTTGAATGCTTGATTAGTGAAGAGATCAAATGTAATCTAAATCTGGGAACATGGTGTTACTGCTGCCTACAATGAGACAGTGTTCAGAGCAGTTATGGAATTTCTGTGTTAAGGACGAAAAGTCATAAGATGTTAGCGGTCACCGACGAAGGCTTGTTTGCTAGTACGAAACGAACTAAAAGATTTTCTCTTGCCTAATTTGAGTGCCGGGGATATCGTCATTCTAAAAGTAGAGGACGAAGAAGGAGGTTTCTTGCCGATTTCGGTCTACATGTCACATAAAGATAAGGTGGAACCACCTTATATGGTGCTGAGAAAAGCACTAATGGAAGCACGGCTGCGGGGAACCTGCGTTATCATTGGTTCCGACGCAAATGCCCGTAATAAAATCTGTGGAAACTCTGATACAAACCAGAAAGGTGAGTAATTTTTCAAATTCATTATAGATTAAGATCCTTATATATGCAATAGGGGAACCTCACCCACTTTTTGCAATCATGACGAAGGTTCTAGACCTAACATTAGCCTCAAATGCGGTGGCACCTCTGATCTCAGACTGGAGGGTTTTAGAGGACTCTCTTTCAATGTCTGATCACAGATATGTCGCATCTGGACGTAAGAAAACTAACTGGGTCTTATATTGCAGGAAGATCTGACTAGTCTTTTCTAACGCTAGAGGTGAATTTCGTACTCTCTTCTGACTCGGTGGGCAAGTGCGTCTAAGTCTTTGGTACTGCTTGTAAAGCGTTTTTAGAGATCCATCCAATTACTTTATCAAGCGACAGAGTGAAATCTTTCTAATGGACACTGAAACTCTCGGATATCCAAGCTTCTTGTAGACGACTGTTTAACAAGGCCTGTCAACGTGAGTCAACCAACGACTGGGCGAGCATGAGGAAGTAAGAGTTTGCGTTAGGGGGCTTCCTTGATATCGAGCGAGGTAGAATCGAACCTTAAGCATCTTATTTTCAAACTTCTCTGCGACAGAACTATTATAGCGAGGTGGGACAGTGAGCACACACAAGGGACTGTAAGCAGGAGTATCACACAAGGGGCCACTTTTCTGGATCATGTTTGTTAATGATCTTCTGGAAAAGTTGCCGGGTAATTGCCTACGCACAAAAAAAGCTTCCGTTGCCATGTACTGCTGCAGGGGAGTCTGTAGGACCTCTCACCGACGGTAGTTCTTTGGATCTATGGAACCATAGTTAATCTTATAATGTTCTACGCATTTTTTTATGGTGGAAGGCGCTGGAACAGACTACATTTGCGAAAAAATTGGCGAGCGTTCAGCGGTGCTCTACGAACCACACCAACGGCATGTAAGGATCAAAGCTTTGGGGAGGGTAGGTGGAGAGTACATCGTCGGGAACTCTTTCAGGGAGGTGATTACCCACCCCGGTAGTAGAGCAGCGATATTATAACCAAAAATTTTCAATTTTTACGAATACAAATGTGCTTATGTTTTTGCTTACAATTTGTATGCTATTTGAGAGTTTATCTATGATTCTTCTTGAACGTTAAACTTTAAACTATTTGTTACTTTTGTTTAGAGAGTGAGAAAAAAGGAACACATCGCCGATTGATTTCCAATAATTTTCTCGCTCCAACCAATGACAAATATTGCATGCTGTCTTGTTCTAAGTTATGACAAACATTTGTTATCAAATCTCTCTGTTAAGGGTAGCAAATACTTTTGTTAGCGCATAGGTTACCTATGTGTTAATAATAACGAAAGGTATTTGTTACCAAAATTTCTGTTAGTGTTATTATTTTGGTTAGTTGTTTATTACCATTAACATATAAACATGTTAGCGTGTTCGTTACCCATTTGTTACTACTAATAAATCTGTTATCTCTTTATGTTATATTATTTGTTACCCATTTGCTTTTTCTAACATATTAAAATTCTTTAAATCAAATTCAGAATTTTTATATTTTTTTGCTTTATTTAATTACTAATTACTTAAACTAATTGTTAATATTAATTAATACCATATATGTATGTAATTAATTTTATAATTACGGGTTGTTAATATAGACTTTCAAAGTTATTACTAGTAATTTTTAATTCAAATATACATATTATTACAAGTTATATTAACAGAAAACTAAACACATGTATAAGTATAATTTTAAGACAGTAAAAATATGGAGATTCTCTTGCTCTTGCAAGATTGCAGTTTGCAAAAATCATATACTCAAACATACAAGGGCACGAGAGCACCCATTGCAGAATCTAGTGATATATGAACGGCCGATTCGGTCAATTTATTGTAAATGACTATTGTGAATTGGCGCACCTTCTGCATTCATTCTTCATAAAAAAACTGTAACAAATCTTTATAATTTAAATAGAAATTATAAAATCTATTTAAAATTTATCTTCCTCAATCAAAATATGTATTTAAGTAAAATGACAGCTGGCACAGTGTTGCAATTATTTCTTTACGTGTCATTGCACGAAAGTAAACATGAAATTTGCTCTGACATATTTTAAAGCCCTTGCAAATATTTTTCTGCATGTTTATTGTTGTGCAGTTACATTAGGTGGAAAAACCTGCAATTCGTGCACCGTGCAAGGGTTTTGCAAGAGCAAGAGAATACCCCTAATATGAAATTTACTACTGTGAGCTCTTTGTAATACTTTTTTAAGCTTTCTTGTTCCCTAAACACATTTAAAAACTATCGCGATCTTTTGCCACCTCATCCAAAATAACACCGCTGCTAAAGACCATAGGGGGACTCTCTTGCTCTTGCAAGATTGCAGATTGCAAAAATCCTATATAAAATCTAGTGATGTGTGAACGGCTGATTCGATCAATTTATTGTAAATGACTATTGTGCATGGTTATTGTGAATTGACGCACCTTCTGCATGCATTTTTAACAAAAAAACTGTAACAAATCATTATAATTTAAATAGAAATTATAAAATCTATTTAAAATTTACCTACCTCAACAATTTAACGTCAAAATATATATTTAAGTAAAATGACAGCTAAAGCAGGGTTGCAATTATGTTTTTGCGTGACATTGCACGCAAATAAAAATGGGTTTTGGTCTGACATATTTTACAGCCCTTGCAAATATTTTTCTTTGTGTGTTTGTTTAAAGGTTTTGCAAGAGCAAGAGAATACCCCTCATATATTTTCATTGTACCGGATCTTGAAGATGAATTTTATATTTCTACAAATGAGAATATTTTTATTTTTTTCTCTGTTACCTTTTTTTCATTTACAATAACTTACCGCTAATTTATCTTCACTCGCACGATATGCTTGTACAATTCCAGTCATATATCGATATTGGCCCTTTGCGTTGTAATAAACTCTGACCCGGCGATGCCTTGTCCTTCAACGTTTATTCAATGCAGTTGACATAGCGGCTCAAATCCTTTATCCCACAAATTAACCAAACAATGGCGCATTTCCCACATTCTGTTAATTCATTATGCTTCTTGAAAAATTGTGTATCGCCTTTTCTCTTTTAACATAATAATATTTCGATAAACTTAAAAACCAATAGTTTTTCTCTTCCCCCATTCAATAAAAAATTGGACAAAATGTAATAGTGTTGGTGAGCTGCTGGAAATTCCGTTTGTGCAATCTGTTATCTCCGTCTTGCAGGGAATCTTGTGATATATTATTCGTGATAGCAAGCAACAGAAGTTTTCGTGTGTAAACTTGTCCTTAACATACAAAATTTATCGATGAGCAGATATTATTACATCTCTCACACATAACAATGTTGTAAGTTTTCATTACGTTTTTATGTTGCGTATAACGTAACAACAGTCAAATGCTTTCGACGTTCTATTCGCGACGAAGTGGTGTACATATACATAATTGTGGTTGACGGTCAAAATAATAATTTTAATTAAAAATAAGGTGGACATTCAACTTGAAAGTAAATAATTGAGATATTAGTAATTGTAAATTGATAATATTTAACCTATATATATGCATAGAAATACTTAAGTTCATTAGTATGTAAACAAGCAAAGGACGGAATATTTGTAGTTACATACTGATTTCGACCAAGTTCTTTAGGAATGGTTAAGTTCGGGACATAATTTATATTTGAAGAAAAAAGTTAATCAAAATTTGTGGTGTTATGATCCTATGCTGAATTTCTCAAAATGATATATGGAATGTTAATACATATATGTATGAGTTTTGCATATTTGCTGATATCATGACACAGTCGAATGTAAAACGAACTGCACCCTTAATTTATGGGCAGAACACATTTCCTGAGGTGCGCTACTGTTGCTTTAGTGTGGGACGTATTTTCAATGTTTTGGGATGCAATGCCACAACTCAGTAAATAGCTGCATATTTGATATCAATTGAAGTAAGCGTAAATATGATACAAAATTATATATATTTTTTTATATTTAAAATAATTTTGCTTACACTATAAATAAAAACATGAGGAACAGTGAGATTGATTAATTTTTTTTTTACTGATTTCTTTTTAGTTTAACTTAATTTCAGATCTTTAATTAAATATATGTTAAGTATTTACTTATTACAAAGTTAACTTGAAGTTCTTTAAAATATATTATTTTAGGTGTAAATTTTAGAATAACATCCCCTGATTTCGGGGTTAAAGTGGGTATGTACGGATAGAGTTGGTCCTCCAGATCAAGAAAATATACATATGTATATAGTGCCGCTGACTTATGGTTTTTGAGATACTTGCATTTAAAGTTCAAAAATTCAACTATTTAACAAAGAATATTCAGTATACTTTGCATTTTTATACATATGTATATAAATATGTGTGTATGTACGTAATTTATGCACTGGCCGTTTAACTTATCTAGAAGAGCCTATTGTATGACCTGAATATATGATTTTTGACTACTTATTTCAAAATATTTTAGTGTATGATATAAAGATGCCAGCTTTTTGATGTTTATTAATTGGATTATTTGCTGTAAAATATACATACTATCGTTTTAGCAATAACATTAGTATTAATTTATTATTATATTATTAACATTAGAAATATATATTATTATTTAAAATTTAAATAAATATATTATGTTTCAGATGTCGAACAAGCAATTTATGGTGTAAAATTTTCGAAACTGGAAAATTCTATAAAACCAAATAAAAATGACGAAGCTTAAGAAATGTGATATACTTATTGCTTTCTTAATTACTTTTAAGATTGCAGTTGTGGCAAATCTTCAAAGAACAACTGACTCAATCACTGACCAACGAAATTATAATCTACCCTCAATAAATACCTTCAATAAGCATTCAAGGATTGAAGAAAATAGTACTCTTAATAGTCCTCAACAAGTGTTCTCTAAACCAAGACGAGCTTTTCACAGCGGAGTCGATGTGGAAAACGCGGAATATCCAGTAAATTCAAATACTTCATTTCATGACAATGAAAATCCATCACACGTTACAGAACCCGTACATCGCAAAGAAATGGCTGAATCTACAAATGATGTGAAAAATGAATTTCATGTAAATGAAGAAATAAATATTACAAATAACAACGGTGAATTATCAAATGTTGAATATGAAGAGCGATCATCTGGTCCCATATTAGACAAAATTAATACCGCTGAGTCTGGTACTGCATTGCCAATATTTTTAACAGAACCCGAGGACATATATGTTATCAAGAACAGACCAGGGGTGCTTAAATGTAAAGCAGCCCATGCACTTCAGGTTAGTAATGTCGAATAAATTCTTATATTCAGAGCATAAAATGCAATACAAAAATAATCATTAATTTCTTAGTTATACTTTAAGTGTAGTGGTAGTTCGCAGCCTCCTCCATCTGAACATGATAAACACGTTGATCCTCACACGGGTGTTCATGTTGAAGAAGTAACTGCAACTATACATCGCGATTTGATTGATGAATATTTTGGAAAAGGTCCTTTCAAATGTGAATGTCATGCATGGTCCTCACGTGGTGTTGCTAAAAGTCAATCAGCGACAATAAGCATAGCATGTAAGTAATTATTAATAAACAATACATGCTAATGTGATCTTTTCACTTTCTAAATGATATAACCTTCTTGATTCTTGTACTCAAGCATCAGTAAATCTCATTACATTGAATTTATTGTAGAAATTTGGCCCTTATTATAGTAGTATGGATATGAAATCAATCCGTCAAAAAATGTAGGTTGAAGTGTTTTCAATCTTCAACTATTTTGTGGTATCATCTATTTAAATCAGTTGTTTTGTACAATACGTAGAAAAAAAGCAAAATTTAAAATTTGTTGAGCTCGTAGAGAAAAGTTTCTAAACTGGACGAGGCAAGCTATAATTTGAAAATAGTAAAAGTTAAATTAAGGTATAATGGAAGATGGTTTAAAATAAACATTTTAAGGGGGTACTCTCATGTGAACGCAAACATTTTACCACTTTTTAGGAAAATTTTTTTATGCGACAACAAAGTTCAATCATTTTAATTTTTTAATATATTTTTATTTGTATTTTGAAATGTACAAAAAAAATTTTTTTTTCAGTTCGTCAGTTTTGGCCCTAATAGTTTTTTCATAGTAATATAAATCAAAACGAAATACATTTTATTATATATGCACCTTTTCGTGAGCAAAAACTGAATTGAATTGTTTTGATTTTTGTTTACAAATTTTAAACTATTCACTTTTTAAGTTGGCAATTATTAATTGATTTCTAAAAATCGTAAGAAGTAAATTACAGTGGGTGTTTAGAAAAATACGTAAGAAATAAAATATCTATTTTATTATTATAATAAAATATTATACATTTTCATATGTTATTTTATTCTGTTTCTAAAAGTGTCATCTAAAATGGTAATAGTTAAAAATTCAAAACTAAAAGTATCCCCTTTATATTTTTTTCTAAATTTGTCTCAATAACTTTTGAAACATAACTCAAACGCATCTGAATGAAATTTTACAAAAATTTTATATATTGAAATTGTTAAAAATAATGAACAGACTCAAGGTTAATAGCCAGAAAATTATTAGAAAAGTAGCCAGAAAAACAAAAAAAAAATTATTTATATAATAATTTCAACTAACTGGCATTATGACAAAAGTACATACTATACAAAGATAGCGAAAATATTCTCGACGTCTTATTTTACCAAAAAAAAAAATTAAAAGTGAGACAAGAATTTTTCAAAGCTATAATGATTGGTCATTTACATGTAAATATATTTTTTAATAAAATAAATCTTGATTTTGTAGATATAAGAAAACATTTTGTTTCCTCACCAACATCACTGAAAATTGAACTGGGTTCCAAAGCTGAATTGCACTGCGAGCCTCCGGGAGGATTTCCAGAGCCAAAAATAACATGGCTCAAAAACAATGCGCCGATTGTAAATACTAATGATCACGGAACAGTTATATCTGCTGATGCCACGACAATAACATTTGACGTTGTATCTTTGCAGGTACTTTATATATACTACTAGTAGATCCGGCATACGCTTTGTGTGACAATGATATAAATTTAATACTATTATCATAAAATGTTCAAAACAGTGAACATATTTACATATATGTGACATGGTCTACGAAAAGGGGGCTTAGGTGTCAAAAAAAAAGGAGAACAATTAATGAGATAACAAGAAACTGACGATTATTTTTAACAGCTTTTCCCAGAAAACTAGTTTTCGCACGTTAGCCCCCTTTTCGTAGACCAGGTCACATATAGTAAATACGAAAACGGTATTGCCGTTATAAGAATCCAAGGGATTGTGTTTGAGGTTTAATTTTCGATTATAAAAATATGTTTTTTTTTAATTTTGAATTGTTTAATTTCTTCAAATTTTTTACTTTATAAAAGTGAAAACATATTTTCATTAAATAAGGCTTCGACTTGATATTACAGAAATTTAAAAAAAAAATTCAAAATTAATGTGTTTCTTTTTTTTGAAAACTCACTCACCCTAACCTCATAACTTGAATATTATATATGTGTATAGATATGTATTTGCTTTTGAGGTTGGCTGACTAATCCGGATTCTTTTTTTTAAATACACAAAATATATTTCGTATTATATTTGTATATTATTTCTGAGTGCATAAATGAAATATGTATCATAATTTTGTATCTTACTGTTATACAACAAAATGTTTTAAAAAATATACTTATTTTTAATATTCAGGACATGGCGAACTATACATGTCATGCTGAGAATGTGGCCGGGAAAAGAATTTCGGACTCAGCTGTTTTAATAGTCTACGGTAAGCAAAAGCAAATAAAAAATGAAAAAAGGCTTTAGCATGACCCTACAATGTTAATCAATTTTCATTTGTCTTTATTCCTTAGTAAATGGTGGTTGGAGTTCATGGAGCTCTTGGAGAGAATGCAAGTGTTTAGGAAAATTAAGTCAAGGTCGAAAAAGAGTTCGTTTTTGTAATAATCCCATTCCTATGAATGGTGGCTCGTTATGCTCTGGAGCGCAAGTTCAAAAATCTGCGGACTGTGTATCCTGTCAAGGTAATATTTTATAAGGTATTCAATTTGCTTTTTCATACATATTATTGTTTTAATGAACAGAAGACACACAAATTGTAACCTCTGATGGATATGATGCATTATCGAGTAAGAAATGTAAGTTTGAATATGAAATTATAAAATAATCATTGTAGATCACTTATGAAGACGCATATATAATATGATGTATGTACATATTGTATTATTGACAATTATTATTTCAGTAGGCAGATGGACACCGTGGAGTGATTGGAGTTCGTGTTCTCCTGACTGTATACAAATACGCCGGCGAAAGTGCATTTATCCTGTCTCTGAAGATTTGAGTGTTGAATCACACGACGGATCTGTTAACAATAATGGCGTAATTGGTCTAGGGTTCGTTAAGGTTCAGTGCCCAGGTAAAGATATACAAACAGCGGAATGTCGCGGAGAGCACTGTTTAATTGGAAATGATGGTAAGGATTTAGCACATTTATATTCAGTAGAGAAAATGCATATATATTATTTCAATTTTAAGGTTTCGACTGGACACTTTACCTTGGCTTAGCTTTTGTCATAACTGTATGTGTAGCATTTGGTGCTGCTCTAATTTACTGTGCTCGTCGGAATTTGGCAATAAATTCTCACTATAATATGACTAGAACAAGTAAGAATTTCCCTAGAACTTTCCTCATTTACTTACATTTTTTTTCAGATATTAACTCGGATTATATGCAAGGAATAAATAAGAAGGGAATCAATATTGAGACGGCAAATGTCAATTACGATTATCCCAGTTCCGATCACAGATTTATGTCTAATGATCATATAATCAATTGTGAAGCTTCCGAACATCACTATGACGTACCAAATTTATCTGCCAAGTAAAATTTGTTGTTTATTTTATTTTGTTGGTTATTTAAACTTCCTGTCGTATTACAGTTATACCAACCCAATAGATGAAATAAGTGCGGAGTACGTCACAGATACACCAGAAACATCCACAGCGGATACATGTAAGATCGTTTAAGCCTTATTACTCTAAATAACACTTTTTTTGATTCATCAATTCTATCTGTGCTATCTATGCGCGATACTCTCTTGTCAAACATGTAATGTAAAAGCACTAACAAAGTTATCGATTTGAATTGTTACAAAAGAGATGAGTAAGAGAGTTAATATGGTATTCATTACGACGCAACTCCTCAGGCAGTGCACATTGCAAACATCCAGGCATAGACTGAACAGAATACCAGACCTTTGAATCTTCGCTCAGAGTTCCGCCTTTTTTTTTGGTTTAAGGGGTCCAACATTTTCCATAAGTTTCCGATTGGATTCAAAACTGTTGATTGTGCTAGACAAGCCGTAACATTAACACCATGATCTGTAAACCATTTTTCTGCAAGACCCGAATTATGCTTCGGGTTGCTATCTTGTTGGAATTGCCAAATTGAAGGCGAAATTCATTCAGTATATGGGAGTATGACATTATCTAAAATTGTAACGTGTATATGGAGGTCCATGTTTTCTTATATCCAAAAAAAATAGGTCCGACACCACACTAAGAAACAGCCCCAAACCATTATATATTGCCGCCACGGTGTTTCAAGGACTGAGTTCTGTAGCGAACGCATATTTCTTTCTTTTGCGCACGTCGGACTCATGTCTAACCATAACTATCGATCATATTGAGATGTCTCCCATCGAACACCTTCATAGTGAGACGCTTATGCTCCTAGTTAAGGAGCATAATGTACTCCTCTCCAAGCAGTTCCTGCTGGGATGTTTTCGTAGAAATCACCCCTGCAGCCATCTGCTTGGAGCGGAAACGCCTCCCAGGAGCATCAAGAGGTCTTTCCTCGACGACGTCGTACAGTACGCCGACCGGACTTCGGACGCAATTGACTTTAGACAGGTGCTGACCGCCATTCACAGTGGAGCGTGAATGGCGTTCTTGGTGTCAAACCACCACCCATCGCAGACGAAGAGCTCGAGTTGCCGCGAGAAACGCGAGTGACCCTAGCGCAACTTCGTTCTGGATATTGTAGCAGGTTAAACTCCTACTTATCCAGAATAGACCCTGACATACCCAATGTATGTCCTGCATGCAACGAGTCTCCGCATGACACTGACCACCTCTTTGCATGCCCTACCAACCCCACTCATCTAACACCCTTTTCCCTTTGGTCCGACCCCGTCGAAACAGCACGTTTCCTGGGCCTCCCGTTAGATGACGTCGACGACAACACAGATAACCCTTACCATCTTAATGGGGATTGAGAAACCGTTAAAACAACAACAACATGTCGAACCAGTCTTTTTTTTAATTTTAAATCTAACCTAATTAATGGGTCGTTTAGCAAAATGAATACCATTGCTTCTATGACATTTTCTCAACATTGGCGCCTTACGAAACAATGTGCCAAAGATATTTTTTCCCCATGAGTCGTTTTCTTACTGCTATTGAAGAAATTTGTGCACCTAATTCTTGTTGAATGAATTTTTCGACTTCCGCATTCATTTTTTGTGGTCGGCCTATTTTTTCGGAAATTTTGAGGCATTAAACACAAATTTTTGGGATATATTCAATATTTTTTCAATTTTCCTTTGTGTGTGGCCCTTTTATTGCAAATTTTGGACGCACAATCTTGCTTTCTAAGAATAATATTTTAGCCGATCTATTTTTCCACATAAATACATAATTGATACAAATATTCATTCTACGGATATAATTAATATAAGACCTTACTACGCTTTTTAAATTCAATATCTTTCATTTATGAAACTATTTCGGTATTGATTCAATTATTTTGCCATTAAGCACGAGGCACTCTATTTACACTTCTTAAATAGAGTTTTTAGAGTTAGCTGTACAACTCGGCATTGCTATCCTTGCCTCTTTTTTAAAAGTACATATGATTGCATTTGTTATTATGCAAAAAAATTACTACTTAAATGCAATTTCTAAAAAATTTACAATTGATTCTATTTTATTGTGCGTAACTGTGTGTATGTATAAGTATGGTTATGTTTTTCCAAAAAATTTATTAGTAGAAAATTTAAAAAAAATAATTACTATTTTCCATGTTTTGTTGAAATATATGTTTTGAATATTATTTTGCTAAATTGCAGTTTACGCAACATAACAAAAAACATGGGCACTTGCATTTCATATTTGTTGCCATCATGCGATCGAAGCTAGGCTTGTACATGTACAAGGTCTGTCGCAAAAGAAACAGAACTTTTTAAATCTAACTGTTTCTGGTGGCGTCACCTATTGGTGGGTATATGAAATAAAAAGTTTGATCTCTTGTTGACATTTCGTAAAAATTTTAAGACAATTGAATAACTACAATCGATGTTATCGATCAAAAAGTGACAGCAGCTTTTGGTCATCGGTCGTAAAATGCAAAGACAAATATTAAATTTTGTTTTAAACTTGGAAAAACGTTTACTGAAACATTTCAAATGATGAAAAAAAGTGTTATGGTGATCAGTGCCTATCCCGTAGTAATGTGCATGAGTGGTTTTAAGCGATTCCAAGAAGGTCGTGAGGACCTCTGTGACGATCAGAAGTCGGTCGTCTTCAGAAGTCAAAAATAAAGACAATTGTACACCGTGAGTTCGTCCCAACTGGCTAAACGATTAATATTGTGTTTTACCTTGGTGTTATGAAGCGTCTTTTGTCACGCATTCGTCGTGCTCGACCACAATACCGTGAGGCAGGGTTCTGGCGCCTGTTGCACGATAATGCGCCGTGTCATCGGTCGACGCTTGTCACTGGATTTTTTGACAAAAACTCCATATTAACCATTAATCACTCACCCTACTCACCTGATCTGGCACCCTGTGATTTTTACCTATTTGGAAAAGCTTCATTTGCCCATGAAAGGACACTGGTTTTTCATATTTGTTGCCATCATGCGATCGAAGCTAGGCTTGTACATGTACAAGGTCTGTCGCAAAAGAAACAGAACTTTTTAAATCTAACTGTTTCTGGTGGCGTCACCTATTGGTGGGTATATGAAATAAAAAGTTTGATCTCTTATAGACATTTCGTAAACATTTTAAGACAATTGGATAACTACAATCGATGTTATCGATCAAAAAGTGACAGCAGCTTTTGGTCATCGGTTGTAAAATGCAAAGAGCAAATATAAAATTTTGTTTTAAACTTGGAAAAACGTTTACTGAAACATTTCAAATGATGAAAAAAGTGTATAGTGATCAGTGCCTATCCCGTAGTAATGTGCATGAGTGGTTTAAGCAATTCCAAGAAGGTCGTGAGGACCTCTGTGACGATCAGAAGTCGGTCGTCTTCAGAAGTCAAAAATAAAGACAATGCTGATATGTTTTTACGATTCCGAGGGTATTGTACACCGAGAGTTCGTCCCACCTGGCCAAACGATTAATGCTGTGTTTTACCTTGGTGTTATGAAGCGTCTTTTGTCACGCATTCGTCGTGCTCGACCACAATACCGTGAGGCAGGGTCCTGGCGCCTGTTGCACGATAAACATATCGTTTTGGTGGATTTTTGACAAAAAACTCCATATTAACCACTTAATCACTCACCCTACTCACCTGATCTGGCACCCTGTGATTTTTACCTATTTGGAAAACTTCATTTGCCCATGAAAGGACACTGGTTTCAGGACATTGTATGTACATCAAAATTTGTATGGCTCTATCAAATCAGCAAAATGATAGTACATTGCTATATTGCTAGCAATCCAGATTTTTAGCAATCTTAAATTGACTGTAGAAATGCCCTTTTAGGATTCAGGCAATGTACAATATATAAGCCTTGTAATCTTGACGTCATTGAACCAACATGGGGACGAATATGAAAAAAAAAAATATTACTAATGTTTTTAATTTTTACGTTTTTTGTTTGATAACTTTATATATGTATCTCTATTAAAAGAAATTTTTAAAATACATTCGATATCTAAACAACTAACGTTTAATTTTCTCTCTACTTAATAGATAATTAGATTCTTCCAAATGTTTTTGGATATAATTTTTTGATGCTTAAATGGTTTGCACATTTATATTTTGAAATATTTTTCCTCAAGATCCCATAAATTCCAATTAACTTTTACTCTTTAATGCATATAGTAAATGAGCCTTAAACCCAAGTTTGTATGTGAACCTTATCTAATTTGAATTCTTCTTCGAATTTATCCACTTTAAAGTGTTTATAGAAAATTATTTAAGCTCGACACAAAAGATAAAAGAAATCTTCATTTTTGGGAAAGCTAATATAATGGCTTGGCAAAAAAGTCTTGCGGTATTTTTATTGAATTTTTTTTTTTATTGAAATTTAAATGAATTTTCGATGACTCATGCCCAGCTCTTGACCGGTGCTACGGCTGCTACTATGCCGGTCTCTTTCGACCAATTCAGCGATTTTATCGCAATTTTCGACGACAGGCCTCCCGGAGCGTGGCGCATCTTCGACCACCTCTACACCAGAACGAAAACGTTGAAACCATCGTTGTGCGGTGGAAATGGAAACTGTATCGGGTTCATAAACTGCACAAATTTTATTGGCGGCTTGGGATGCATTTTTGCCTTTATCGTAGTATGTAGTACTGTAAAATATGCCGTATTTTCTCTTTATTTTGCTCCATGTTTGCGACGCTATAACTCACGAACGACGTAAATGAAACGACAATCAATCAAACACGTATTAGCGCGTGAAATGAGCTTTCCAAAAAGGTATAGCATGACCCGATGCGACGAATAAAACTAGAACTACGCGCTTTCAGCGCCAACTAGCGAAAATACCGCAAGACTTTTTTGACAACCTATTATTTGAACCTAATAATATACATATGTATTTACCAAATTAAAATAGCAAAAATAATTTTTTTTCTTCACACAGGAGTTTTCACATTTTTGTGCACAATAACCCACTGCATAATTATTAATCGTTTCGATTTTAAAACGCGATTTTTTTATGTAAATATAAGCTCTTACCACTTCTGAAACGTAGAAACTGTAGAAATCGTTTTTTACATACGTTTTTTTTATAAATAACGCTAGACCGCTGAAAGTTTACCACTTTTTAACGTATTTGACTTATTTAAGGAGTATACATACATACATAAGTATACAGTTAGAGGCCAAAAATTCAGCAGTTTTTCTGAGAAAACTTTTAAAGTTATTGATCCAAAAATTTGCACACATATTATGCCATTTTTTAAGTATTTTTTAAGACTTAGTATTACTAAAAATATTTATTTGGAAAGGAACCGCAGTTGATCTAAAAAAAAAACGTATTGCGGAACATATTTCCTTAAAGTAATGTTATATCTAACAAATAATTGAAGGAATGCAAAGTAAATTTTTTTGACAAAATGGCGGTTTCAAAAAAAAAAAATTTTTTTTAGCAAAATTTCGGACTTAAATTGTTTATAAAAAATTTTTACTGATTAAAAAAATTATATTAATTACTAAAAAGTAAATTTAAAAAGCTCGTAATAAAATTTGAAACGCCTCTTCAAATTTGCGTGTTACTTCGAAAATATTCCCCAGTACGATGTAAAATTTTCTGTGTATATTCTTAAATATACATACATATGTACATTAAGAAAAAAAAATTGAAAACAAGTCGATTTTTTTCTAACTGTATATAACTCTTTGAAATTTTCATTCGTTAGATAAACGAATAGATTTTCATATATAGAAATTTTTTTTGAAACTCAAAATTTTATTTGAAATTGTAGTATTCTTAAGGTGTAAAAAAAATTTTAAATACAAAACCATTTCATAACTTCATCGATACAAATACTTATCAATTGCTTATAAAAGAATTACAACTTAATAGGTTTTATAATTAATGTATTAAGAAATTTCAAAAATAAAATAACATATTGAAGAAGCTATGGGAGCTTCGTCATCAAAGGTTTGATTTCAAAGCTGTCGTAACTTGGTATTATGTGAAGTTGACTTTCAGGAGGGTAAAACTTCGCATTACTAAATTATATTTCCGATGATTACTTTGATAATTCTAAAATATTTGCCACTTGAGCCTCTTTTTCACATCAAAGACAATCTTTATAGCCTTAGCTATGACCTATATTAAATTATTGTAGTATACAAAAAAGGTTCGTACGTGTTTTCCTGGTTTGACGGTGTTTTGATTTGTCGGTATTTTGATGTGCCGACATTTTCGAACTTCGGATTTTAAGCGTATCCAAACCTTAGATATAAGAGAATCTATACTTCTTGATCCTTTTCTAGTTGAATTCCAGTGGGTTATACGAGGGCTGCTATATATATTTCTGGCCTAATAATGAAAATAGGAATATTTATCAACGAAAATGGTTTTATTGTTTTTCAAAATATTCTCCATCAAGATTTATAAACTTTTGCATGCGCTCAAACCAATTTTCGAAGCACTTTTTCCACTCCGATTGAGACACCTCTAAAACATGGTTTTTGAATGCTTCAACAGCATCTTCTGGCGACGAAAATCGTTGACCACGCATTATTTTCTTGATGTGTGCGAATAGAAAGAAGTCATTGGGTGCCAAGTCAGGGCTGTACGGCGAATGACCCATCAATTCGACGTTTTGGCCGGTTAAAAAGGCGCTGGTTTGAGCCGATGTGTGAGAGCTCGCATTGTCATGGTGCACAATGATTCGTCTTCTCTTGTTCGTTTTTCGAATTTCTCCGAAGACTTCGGGCAAACAAATGGTGGTGTACCACTCAGGATTGACCGTCCTTCGTTGCTCAAGCGGAACAGTCGCCACATGACCAGTTTTGCCGAAGAAACAGGCGACCATTTGCTTCGAAGTGCTTCTTCCACGAACAACTTTCATTGGATTTGGCTCGTCTTGGAAGACCCACACGGTCGATTGCTGTTTTGTTTCGGGTTCATACGCATAGATCCATGATTCGTCACCTGTGACGATCTTATAAACTTTTTTTGAAGCACAGCGATCGTATTTTTTCAGCATTTCTTTACACCAATCCACACGAGCCTTTTTTTGAGCGATTGTCAAATTGTGCGGGATCCAACGAGAACAAACCTTTTTTACGGCCAGGAGTTCATGCAATATCGAATGTATGCTGGTGGGAGAAATGCATAGGCATGCCTCTATCTGAAGGTATGTTACATGACGGTCTTGCATTATCAGTTCATGTACGGCATCGATGTTTTCTGGCACAACGGCTGTTTTTGGACGACCTTCACGGAATTCGTCTTTGAGCGAGCGTCGGCCACGGTTGAATTCGTTGTACCAGTTTTTCACAGTGCTATAAGATGGTGCTTCATATCCATACAAAGATTTTAGTTCATCGATGCACTCTTGTCGTGATAATCCACGTCGAAAGTTGTGAAAAATGATCGCACTAATGTCAATCTAGCGTTAATTTTAAGACACTCTTTATAATATCTCCCATCTGTTGACGTTCTATTTGAAATGATCGTACCTTCAAAAAATGTCTAAAGTTAACGATTTACGTACACATATTTTTTATTTGCCTATTCTTTTGAAACTGTACTAAGACATTTAAGGTTTTAATAAATTTCTTTGAAGTGATCAAAAAATGTATTAAAAAAAATACTTTTACTCTATTACAGCAAATTCCACATACGACATAAAAGGTAATTTTACCTTGCCGTCGTCATCTAAAAATGTAGTAACCGAATTAATAAATAATTCCGGAGGCAGCTTGAGCCTTTATAGAGGAGAAATGATGTTGCATGTGCCAGAGTTTGCCATTGGTAAAAATCAGAAAAAACACATGTCTTTGATTGTATTGAGTGACGAAAGTGCCCGAATATCAATTCCTTGCGCTGAATCGTTATTTGTTTGCAGCACAATTGTATATTGTTCTCCTAGAAATTATAGTTTCCAGAAACCAGTTATAATCAAATTACCGCATTGCTTAATTGAACCACGACAGTGGAATGTGCATATATACCAAGCAGATAACGATCATTACGATATTAACTCGAATTGGAGAAAAATAGTTTCCGTTGGAAAAGAAACTATAAACACACCGGTTTTTGTCAACGTGGAAGAAAAGCATTTATATATAATGACAGAACAATTAGGACGTTTTGCAGTAGTTGCTGAACCAAACAATCTCACCGATTACCTGCCTGCTATTGAGAAATGCGACTTATTGCGTTCAGTCAATTAACGCCGAGCAGCTCAAACTGTAGTCTTCGAATATATGTTGTGAAAGACTTTCCTAATAGTAAGGACATTTGCAAGACAATTGAGGCAAAGTTGGGTGGTACTATTATGGGCGAAAGTGAGACTTTTGCTTTTCACTTAAATACCTGCGATTTAGTAATTCGTGTACGTAACACGGAGTCCAGTTCGTGGGACCTCAAGGAACAAACTAATTATGAACAAATTATACCATATAATCATATTCTCAACAACAATTCAATTTTGCATTGTGAGTTTACCATAAAAAGATCACTGAATTCACAATTGATATTTGATGTGGACTTTGAGCAAAGTGGTTTAGAAAACATGGAATCACGGATTCACTCGTTCATTATTTCAAGTGAACATTTTTCACAAAGTGACGTTCGGTCGCAAACATTTGAAAATCGACAACATCAAGCAATTGTTTCTATTGATCGTGATAGTAGCTTCATAAATGAGACGAATACTTTGAGTAGCGTTTATCTACCACACACATGTAAGCGGCTGATCTGCGATGCTTTGGACCCACCTCGCCAAGATGAAAAAGATTGGCGTTTGTTGGCTAAAAAACTTGGCACAGATCATTATATTGCGTATTTCGCTACAAAGTCATCGCCAACCGAGCAAATCCTCAATCTATGGGAATGTCGAGCAAAACATTCCTCGCGTACAATTGTTGAATTATTAATAGTGTTCAGTGAAATGGACAGAGAGGATATAAAACAAATTATTACAGATACTAACGGCCCTCTTTGGGTGTGAAAAAATATTTGCACAACTGTTATTACTGATAAGTTGAAATGCCTTTATTTGAAAAATTAAGATATTAAAGTAATATATATTATAAATTAAGTAAGCGCATTTATAAGTAAATGTGTATCTAAATATCGAAACATATTCTCTTAAATAGTAGGGGAATTCCCAAAATATTTCACGCATAGTCGCGGTCAAAACCAGTGCTAAAGACCATTTTGTTTTTTAAGATTTCATTGACGACTACAAATTTTTGCTATTTAGTTACTTATTTTATAAACGAATTTTTATAGTGTTACTATACGTTTAAGCATATACCGTGTTCGATATTGCATTTTATAAGGACGTAAAAAATGATATTAAAGCAACAAATGAGTAAATAAAACGCAAAAATATGATATAAAGTACTCACATACATAAAATGAAATTACTTAATACCTGTGATCAAAAATTGTAATTGTAATTGTTATCGAACACTTTTCCATTTTTCTAATTAATTTTAGTTTAATTTACACATAATAATATAATAAATTTATAACATTTTACGACTGAATATTTCATGCATATATGCACGCTATGTTAAGTTTTAAGAAATTAACATGTTTTCTGACCAAATTCATTTTTATACATATGCACGTTTAAATTTATTATCGGAAATAACAAATTAATACTTCGAGATAAGATCATGTTCAAGCTCATACCGTTTTGTTGAATATACATTTATGTATATGGTACAAAACATGTTTGCAATGTGTTTAATTTTCTATAAATGTGCTTTTATAGATTGCAATATTATTCTATCATAGATATGTATAAGCTAAAATATGCCATACTTTCGAAATTATGAGCGCAGTTAATTTTAACTAAGTGAATAATTGATTAAAATAATAAACCACATTCATTTGAAAAATCTTTTTTTTTAAATTATCGCTCTCACTTTATAAGCTAAGTACTTTGGAACAATAACAGATTACTGCTGCACAACTTACTATGACGTCTAATGAATGACCGCGATTGTGAGAAAAAAAAACTAAACTAAATTAAAATAATACTTACCTATTTGCGTAGCCAAATATAAAAAGCATGTGAAAGACAAATAGTGTCCAAATTTTTCCAAGTGCAAAACCGAAAAATAAAAAACTCCGTGCCAAATTCTCCGTTTATTAAGGATAAGAATGGAGTGGCATATGTATTTATATTATATGTAGTTCATAAGATTTAAAATGACTGCTCAACACATACCACTATATAAGATTGTGTCTATTTGTTTCAAAGAAATGAAAAATAAGCACACAATCATGTATGTAAAAGTATGTATACAAACAAAATGTGGTTTGTTCGGACTGTAAAAAATTATACTCATAAATGAATAGATCGTAATTTACATACTATGTACTATGTATGTATATGCTCAAATAGAATAACTCTTGTAAACTAAACATTAATCATGTACAACTGCAACAACAAACATCATGGACATCTAAATATTTTTAGAATGTTCTTGAACAAATTCACACAAGTAATGTTAAGTATAACTTTTATAAATAAACGTCACTGCATAATGTACATTGTTTTGGTATTTACCATATAAGGTTGTATCTTTCGCATTTATAAGCATGTGAAAAGGTAAGTCCAATTTTGTGTTTACTGTATGTATAACGAGTAAGGAAGTGCAAAGTTCGGGTATAACTGAACATTTGATACTCGTACGCTTCAGGTATATAAAACTTGTTAGCTATATGGGGTCTAGGGCAAGTGATCTCCCGATTTGATACGTTTTAGGCGTTTGAACAGAGTTGGTTCGATTTTGGGAAATTTTTAGTTATATGTTGGTTAAATTCAAAGACACTTATCGTGCAAAGTTTTATCCGAATGTATTAATTGATTCTTTATTTGTATACTGGGGGCCTATTCTGTAACTCGATTCGATAAAAAATTTACTCGAATTCGGATTTTTTGTATTCTGTAACTCGATTTTCGGATTTTCAAGCCAATTTTCGAATAAAATATTCGTTAGCTTTTGAGTTGTAGAAAACACAAACGAAAATTGTACGTACTATTTAATCTGGCACAGGGGCGTACAACTTTCGGATAATTATAAAGTAGATCCGATTTTCGAATCGAGATACAGAATAGGGCCCCTGGAAAGCGAAAGAATAAACGGGAATTTAAAATTATGTTATATCGGAAGTAGGCGTGGTTTTAGCTCGATTTCATTGAATATCACACTGTGTCATAGGAGTGCCAAGTTAATGTTACGTGTCAAATTGAGTTGAAATCAGTCCAGTAGATTCCGAGATATGTAATTATATCCTGAACAGGGTATATTAAGTTTGTAACACCCAGAAGGAATCGTCGGAGACCCTATAAAGTATATATATAAATGATCAGTATGTCGAGCTGAGTCAATTTAGTCATGTCCGTCTGTCCGTGTGTCTGTCTGTATATATACGAACTAGTCCCTCAGTTTTTAAGATATCGTTTTGAATTTTTGCAAACGTCATTTTCTCTTCAAGAAGCTGCTCATTTGTCGGAACGGCCGATATCGGACCACTATAACATATAGCTGCCATACAAACTGAACGATCGGAATCAAGTTCTTGTATGGAAAACTTTCACATTTAACAAGATATATTCACGAAATTTGGTATATATTATTTTCTAAAGCAACAATGTAATCTCCGATGAAATAGCATATAGCCGTCATACAAACTGAACGATCGGAATCAAATGCTTGTATGGAAAAATGTCACATTTGACAAGATATATTCACGAAATTTGGTATACATATGTTATTTTCTAGGGCAACAATGTAATCTCCGAAGAAAATGTTCAGATCGGTTGATTATAGCATGTAGCTGCCATACAAACTGAACGATCGGCATCAAGTTCTTGTATGGACAACTTTCACATTTGACAATGTATCTTCACCAAATTTGGTATAGATTATTTTCTAAGGCAACAATGTAATCTCCGAAGAAATTGATCAGGTCGGTTGACTGTAGCATATAGCTTCCATACAAACTGAACACATAGTTACTAACAGAAATGCACCTGTGAAGGGTGCAACCGAAGTTAAGGTTTTTTTCTTGTTTTTCCTTAAAGTGGGCGATGCCACGCTCACTGCCCAAGTTTGACCCTGGCTCCTTTAAAGCCCTCTCATACTATCTCGGTGGTAAAATATAATGCCTTTGGCGTATTTAGTTATTGATTTATTGTGCCTTTAGTAGTTTTTAACAGTACCGTTATGTGTGAAGTGAGCGGCGTTATCATTCCATTTCATCCATTTTCACAACCATCGATAGAAGTTCTTATAATGTTTGCGCTAGGCGAATTTGCTTGTAGGATTAGTAGTTTAGGAGTTAAGTGCATTCGACGCATTAGAGGGCGGGGCCACGTCCACTTTTCAAACTTTTTTGCACACAGGTACTCCTGCTTCTGTGATGTGCTGTGCCAAATTAGAGTTTTACATCTTAATTTAGTGCTTAGTTATGGGTCTTAATACGTTTTCAGTTAATGGCGTTTTGTAGGCGTTGCAGTGGTCCGAATACCTCCATCTACGAACTCGTTCATTTCTTTACAGCTTGCACGGACGGACGGACAGACAGACAGTAGCCCGGATTTCAACTTTTCTAGTCATCCGGACTCTGAAGCAACATGTTGTAAGAGTATAAAAATAATTTAAAGGCTACTTACAGTGGACCAATAAAGTTTACATACAATTAGTTCTATTAAATTACGACACGTTTATTTGTTTCAAAATGAATAAATTTTGTGGTTTTTTCTATCCATTTCAGGATATGTATATTTAACATTAAATAAAGCATACCAAAATATTTTTTTTTTTGTTCTTACACAAATAAAAAAAAATTAATGCTAAACCTTAAAATGCGCCCAATTCATATCAAAAAGTTTTCGTACACCAATGATTAGATATTTATATAAATCAAAAGTAATTACAATAGCTTTAGCGGTTTTTGGCCTACATTTTGTTGCAATTATCGTCTCTAGACGTCGACGTCTGCTCCTCACTCGATCTCTGGTATTATTTCCGGATATTTTGACCGACTAAGTCGATGAGCCTGGAAATCCAAGGTAGGATTGCTCTTGCCAACAGGTGCTACTTCGGACTGAGTAGGCAATTGAAAAGTAAAGTCCTCTCTCGACGAACAAAAGCTAAACTCTATAAGTCACTCATAATTCCCATCCTGCTATATGGTGCAGAGGTTTGGACGATGACAGCAACCGATGAGTCGACGTTACGAGTTTTCGAGAGAAAGATTCTGCGAAAGATTTTTGGTCCTTTGCGCGTTGGCCACGGCAAATATCGTATTCGATGGAACGATGACCAGTACGAGATATACGACGACATTGACATAGTTCAGTGAATTAAAAGACAGCGGCTACGCTGGATGGATTATTTCGTCCGAATGGATGAACACCCTCTAGCTCTGAAAGTATTCGACGCAGTACCCGCCGGGAGAAGCAGAGGAAGAGGAAGACCTCCTCTCCGTTGGAAAGACCAAGTGGAGAAGGACCTGGTTTCGCTTGGAATATCCAATTGGCGCCACGTAGCGAAAAGAAGAAACGACTGGCGCGCTGTTGTTAACTCGGCTATAATCGCGTAAGCGGTGTCTACGCCAATTAAGAAGAAGAAGAAGTCGATGATCGAGTTTTTTGGCCCTATTTTGAAGAAATTCGATGTTTTCGAATACGGCTTTACAAATAGTTCCAGTGTTTTGAATAGGATTAATGTATAGTGATTGCGGGACCTATGGCGCTATTTGTACAGACAGGTGTAAAAAAAAAATGGCACATCCTGGTGACATTGATCCTGACTCTCCTAATGGTCTGAAAAAAAAAAATCAATAGAAATTCTTAATCAGTAAGGATGCTGTTATAGTCCCTACCTCAGGGAACACGAAAATTTTTTTTTTTGAAAAATGGCGACTGCCAGAAAATAAATTTAAATAATTTTTTTTTGAAATTCCTGAATTTTTTTTAAAATATTAAAAACAAAAATTTTGACACGATGCTGGTAGGAACGATAAAGGATTATATAAAGAAGGTTCACAAGTAAATCGGTTGTATAGAACTTGAGATAATGCCGGTACCGTGTGGAAAAAAGTAGTTTCGAGAAAAACGACTTTAAAAAATTCGATACGGTCGAACCGGGCTAGGTACTGCGTCACTAAGTAACTGTAGCTCTTAAAATAATTTTAATTTTTAAAAATCCTTTGGAGGATATGTTCTTAAGGGTCTAAAGTTTAAATATATGAAAAAAACAATCGATTTTTTCAAAATTCTAGAGTAGAATACCCCCTTAAAACTCATAACCGCTTCTGCGGTCCGTTACGGCATGTTTGCCAAAATTGTATTTTTTCCGTAGAAACGAGTTTGTTCTCTTAACGAGATTGCTCTCTTTAAAGTAGGGAGATACTGGACAATATTTTGTAGTAATTGAAAAAAAAATTGAATATATTTGAAATATTCTTAAACTAACTCAAAATTAGAGTCGAATACTATTATATATAATTAGGTGACTATTTTTTTAATAATTAAGTTTTAGTTTTGACGTTTTACATTATGAAATATTATGACTGAAAACCTAGATGTGTGCAAAACCATGTATACAAATTGAGCATTGGCAATATTGATCAAATGAGATGAAGAGAGAGCAACAACAATTACGTTGTCACTACGGAAGGGCGAAAGGAATTCACTAGTTGCACTATTAACGTTTTATTTTTTTTCGTTTTTATACAAAAATTCAGTTTCACTATATTGAATAGTTCATAATTAATGTAAACCTTAGACTAAGCAAAGCATAAAATAGAAAAATAGAATAATCGGACCACTGCCGCAAAACGTAATTTGGCACAAGAGATCGCAGTAGCAAGGAGAACCAGCGAGCTAGTGTTAAAAAAAAATGAGAGCGGCTTCATCCTCTAAGAGTTCCCCCAGAATAAATTAATGATTGATGAATGAAATCGGGTGATAAACCCACACATTCCTCATATAACGGTTACGTTAAAAATTACTAAAAGCGCGACAAATCAATAAATTCATACGCCAGAGGCATTTAATTTTACGAACCAAGAAGTGATTAATATGACAAGATAAAGGATTCGCAAATAGTGCTTTTGAGGTATGTCATCTTATGGCCAAAAACTTTCAAAATCGGTTGAAAATTATTCAAGTTCCCAGATATCGAATATGTGGATCAAAGTTCCCATTGCAAACTTTTTATCGAAAATAACCTTTCAATCTGTGTATATTATAGAAGAAATCGGAGTAGACTTTACCATACCTCATACCAAATATTATGGTATCCTCGCCTCCATTTTACTTCATATACCCAATATTTCAAATTTTCGTCGTTTCTCTAAGAGGTTTAAAGTAAATAACTCCGAAACTATTCTATAATAACAAACTTCACACAAAACTTCCTATATAACGATTTTGTTCAGACTACCGAAATTTAGTAAATGCATCTGAGTCATAATCCACACACTTTTTTAGGTGAAAAATAAACGAAATAAGGTTTACTTCCCATATAACACAATTTTAAATTCCATATGATTCTTTCACTTTCCAGTATTCAAATCAAGAAGCAATCAATGTATCCGAATAAAACTTTGCACTAGTGCAATAGATCTGTGAGATATATGTATTATAGAAATTCAGAGAACATCTGTTTCTGATAATAGTAACGACTCTATTTTAAAAATGGCTTGAATCGGAGCAACAATTCCTTTAGCCCTCATATAGCTAATTGCAAGATTTTCGAACTTACGGCTGACTTTATACTGTTTTTATAATAACGGTGCATCTTTTTGTCTGAAATGGATAAAATCAGGTGTTAACTTGTCTATAACTAATATCAAGATCATCAAAAATCTATATATTGGCGATGGTACCTTAATGATACTCAGAGAGGTTCTTTTTTTGGTAATAATATAAGTCATGCGAAAAAAAGAGAAAATCGGTTCAAAACTACCTCTACCTAATATAAGATTTTCAAACTTCCGGTTGGCTTTATACCGTATATATTTGTCGGCCAATGTGTACGATATCTTTACAAAATTAACTGAACATATAATGTATATATTATAGTTCAATGCCGAAAATGTAGATTACAAACGAGGCCAGGTCCTTCTCCAACCCAACTGGTCTTTCCAACGGTGGGTATTGCCCCGAAAACCAGCTTTGAAAGAAATTTACTTCTCGATTGCGTACTCAGTCTGAAGTAGCCCCTATTGGCTTTATTCAGCGTTAGATTTCGAGGCTGACATTGTTGCGTGAGTGCGACGATTGTTTGCTTGACCGGCTTGTTCGGCTACCCAGAAGATACTTGGTCAAAGACCGGAAGTCATGAGCTGCTTGAGCCGTATGTAAAATGATCGTTTCTGGCTACTCCCAAGTGAATGGTAATCAGAAAACTTTCCTTATTTGAGTGAACTTCTACACATGTCTCCATCCTCCCTACATACATACATATGTACTACATATAATTTTCGTTATTTTCAAAAACTAGACTTTATAAATATACTATACGATAAAATTGCTTGAAAACATGTTTTCGAGTAATACCATTTAGGTTAATTACCTCGTTTAGCGCTTAATATAAATGGAATGGGTTGAGACCTTGTTCCAAATAATCAAAATAATATCTCTGATGTAATGAGTTCCGACCCTCTGGTTGCCGTTTTGCATTTTGATTGATTTTATGGTATGCCAGATATGTCTTATTTAAAAATAGACCAGGGATGAGCAAATTTTTAGCCCGCAAATTTAGCAAAGTGCGAACGAGGGCTAGATGAGGGAAATATTAGTTTACGGAAGGAAGGGCATAAAAATTGCGAAAAATTAATGACATCCTCCGAAACTTGATGTTCATCGCAGAATGCAGAGATAAAGAGATGTCCAACTCATCTCTCATTGGAAGTGAGAGAGCAATTGCTAAACGTCAAAACCTCGTGAACTCGATCAGCTGTCAAAGTTCAGGAGGTTTTGACGTTTAACAATTGGAAATGTGGGATGGCCACATTGAAATCTTAACAAAAAAATATGTTAACGGAGGGATTTGTTGCCTCGCTCTAGACCAATAAATAAATTGTAAAACAACGGTAATTAAAGAAAACATGAAATATAAATGTATTTGATGAAATGTTTTGTCATGTAATACATCATTAATTTTCAATGGAAAATTCTTAAAAACTTTTACTAATTGAGAGCTAACAAACTTAATGCCCTTGTATTTGTACTGAATGTTCAAAAGTCAGTTATTTTAATATAGCATAAAAACATTTATATATGTATGTAGTTTCTCCATGACTTAAATTACTACTATATAGTAATTTTCAATCGTAATAAATATTGGGTGTCAGTTATTAGCCCATTGAGGGTTAATATGCCCACCTCTGGCATAGACCATAGACTTGACGTAGCCCTATAAGAAATATAAATATAAATAGGCTTAGGATAGACCTGACTTTCGTTCAATTAAACCTAGTTCGCAAATCTTAATGGGAAACAAGTATCACTATACATTTCGTTACCACTATGCCACTGGACGCCGGAGGCCAATACAGCATTCGTTCAGATTCACTGACACTGTCTGAGAGACAGTCTGATGGACAATACAAGTATGATGATAAGCCAGTAGAGAATGTATGTATAACTCCCGTTTGATTTCAGTGCTTTATAAAGTTCTCTTCCATTTGTAGTCGTAAGACTTGAACCACAGTGAACATTCTATTCAAATCTATTGCACTTTCGACACCGGCGCAATTGCTTTTATGAATTTTATGATAAGTTTCAAAACATAGCTTTTAATTTTGAAATATGTTTCATAGGACCAAATGATCTTTCAAAATGGTTTTCACTAATCTGATATTCCAACGATGACAGTAAAATCTCTTACTGTTAATTGTCAATCCACAAGCACCAATTCATTTATTTTAGTGACGGGTTGATCATCAGTTGATGTGGATGGCCGACCACTTTGAATAATTTGAACCATTTAAAAACACTTGCTCGTGACAAACAGTTATCACCTTTTCAGACTTTCTAAACGTTTCGCACCAGAAATTTGATTCCGCACACAATATTAAATGGAACTTCTGTATTGAATAATTTCACTCGTCGAAAAAATCACCGAATTCAATATGTACTTCAGAAAGAGTTTAGATCCCGGAAATTTTTTGTGTTCTCCATATGATCGAACGTTACCAAAAACATGTCGAGAGGAGTTTTAGTTTTCTATTGAAGTGTATTGACAGGGCTCAGTGCATTTAATCTTTGTTTTTTCAAATCATTAATAATAGAGTTTGTATCGTACGGATTGTGCAAATTTTATAATAACTCTAAGAAAGTTTTTTTTAACAAATCAAAAACGTTTTGAATATCAATGAATGTTTTTATTCCTATGAAAGTAAATTCGATGCGATAATGTATGGATTTTTTTTTTGCATGTCCACCACGGACAGCAGTCCAGACGCTGAACCCATTTTTCGACGGTTTCCGAGCATAAATCGGACGATACTGCCGCAGTTTCACTTTCGATATTCGTACGAACTTTATCAAACGTCGCTAGCTTGTTGGCATGGACCATAAACTTGATGTAGCCACACAGGAAATAGTCCAAAGGCGTCAAATCGCACGACCAAAGTGGCAAATTGACTGGGCCATTTCGTTAGATAACACGTTCACCAAACTTGATTTTTAATAAATCGATTGTAACATTCGCTGTGTGGCTTGTGGTGCCGTCCTCTTGGAACCACATATTGCCGTAGTCCATATCATTCAATTCGGGCCAAAATATTCGGTTATCATTGAGCGGTGGCGATTGCCATTCACAGTAACGTGCCGGTTTTGATTATTACGGAAGATGTACGGCCCAATGACGCAGCCAGCCCATAAACCGCACCAAACCGTAATTTTTTCGGGATGCTCATGGAGTACATGTGGATTGCTGCTAACGCATATTTTGTTTATTGACGAAGCCATTCTGCCAGAAATGGGCCTCATTGCTGAAGAATATTTTTCGATGAAAATCCGGATCATTTACAAGTTGCTGCGCAGCCCAATTCACGAACATACGACGATTCTGGTGGTCAAGCGGCTTCAGTTCTTGCGTCAATTTGATCTTATAAATATGTAAACCAAGATCTTTTCGCGAAATTCGTCACAACGAAGTCACAGAGATGCCCAACGCTTGAGAACGACGTGTGAGAGATTGATTTAGGTCTTCCTCAATAGCCTTTCTCTACTTGTTTAATCAATTTTGTTAACACTTGAAAGTATTGCCATGGATTAGATGCTTTATGTTAATTTTATCCCAACAGCTAATTCGAATAATAGTTGTTTTTATTTTTGACCAGACGAAAATCCAATTCGGCAAATGAAATAAATCTGACCTTCACAACAACTCACAAAAATATGCCACAAATTTCACATCTCAGATATAATCATTATTAAGGGGGTAATCTGGTCTAGAAATTTACAAAAATCGATTTCTTTTTTTTTATATTTTCAACGTTTAACTATTCAAGAATATGTGTACAAGAGGATTTTTCAAAATTCAAATTATTTGCGGAGATATAGGGATTTTTCTGACCCGGAATCCAAACTGGTTCGGCCGGAACTAATCGAACAAAAGACTTTACGCGAAACTTTATACGCGTTTTTCTCAAAACTGACTTTTTCGGAACGATGCCCACGATTTCTCCGGTTCTACTGAACCGATTTACTTGAAATTTTTATAGAGTCTTCTTTATAGGCTGGTCTATGGTTGGAATTAGCCCCATCCCCAAATTTTTACTTTTATTATTTTTAAAAAATTCGAAATAGTCAGAAAAAGTGATCCAAAAAAACTATTTATTTCAGGCAGTCGCCATTTTGTGAACAAATTTGTTTCCCTCTTTTCCGTAGTTCCGGCCATTGCGACATTATTCTAGATTAATAACCTTTTTTTTTTGTTTCAGATAACTAGGAGGGTTGAAATCATGGGAATGGTCACGTGGAAATTTTTAGAGACCCCCCACTTCGTCAGCTCATAACTTTTGAAATTTTTTACTTTTTTTAGTTTTTAATTTTTTTCTGTACTCTTCTAAAATTAGCAAATAACTAGTAAAAAAATGGATAGTAAAAATATGAATTGCCTTTTTTTACGACACTTTAAAAATTACCTGAAATTCATGCTTCTAGACCAGAACTCGGGCAGGCAATAGTAATAAACCCTGCCAGAAATATTTGGATTATTTACAACTCCGTTTGAGCAGAGTTCGGTTACACCAATGCATTCAGCGATTAAGAAATCTAAAGGAACCATGACCTTGTATTATGTTTTTTACACAAAAAGTATTTTTAAAAATAAATTATTGGGCTTTTAAAAAAATTTACCTTTCGAAAAATAATTTATGTAAACCTCATTATTTTTATACTCTTGCAGCATGTTGCTAGAGAATACGGTGTTTGTATCACCTAAAAGTAATCGATATAAATATATGTAGGTTTATATATACTATGTACATACATAAGATATCGAGACGAGTTGAAATCCGTAGGTCCGTCTGTCTGTGCAAGCTGTAATTTCAGCAAAAATAGAGATACCGTAAAGAAATTTGGTATTAGTATTCTTTGGCAAAAAAGGAGTATGAGTTCGTCGATGGGCGTAATGACTACTACGCCCACAAAACACAATTAAGCGAAAACATATAAAGTGTCATAACTAAATGAAGATATAGAGGTTTAAGTTGGCATAGGGGATCGCAGTAACAAGGAGCAAATGTGAGCTGAAAATTTTGAAAAAGTGTGCACGGCCTCGCCCTCTAATAAGTAAATATTTTAAGAATCTCTACCGACGGTGAGAAAATGAATAAAATCGGATGATAACACCGCTCACTCCCCATATAACTGTACTGTTAAAAACTCCTAAAAGTGCGATAAAACAATACCTAAATACTCTAAATATTAAAGTTTGCCCTGAGATGATATGGTAGGGCTTTATAGTAGCCGGCGTAAAAATCCACTTTTATGTGAAATCACATATTTTGAGACCTGTCTCAAACGGACTACAGTTGACTTTTGGCTGAAAATAACAGTAAATGTATAAGATTCAGGAATATAATTGAAATTCAGAGGAAATCCTTTCTTGGTAATAGAACGTCTGTGGGTCCAAAATGGGTTAGCCCCTATATGTATGTATGTATAAATGAAAATGAGAGATTGTGTTTTACTCAAAACAGTGCATTTTTGTGCCTAAAATAGATCAAATTAGCGAGAACTTGAGCTAGCACCCATACATATAACTGATAGCATTATTTTCGGACATCCGGTTGACTTTACTCCATATGATGGGCAAACGTTTGTATGTGATGTACCTTAATAAACCAATGGAAGCATTTTATTAGTCTGTGGTATGTTAATTGTATATTGGCAAATAATGATAAAAAATGATAAAATTAAGTCAATACTACCTCCAACATATACTACTACGTAAATTGATTATTATTAATCAATATTCTAATAATTTTTACGCCGAATATGCCGGTCAGTCAGTATTAATTATGTATAAAATTGGTTCAAAATATTATGTATACCTGAGTAATCTTGAAATTAATGCAATGAACCCGTCCTTTTCTCTACTCTCAACATAATCCATTAAATAATTTCGGTCTTTCCACATTCATATATTTAAATCGTTCAGGTTAGCCAAAATGTGTGATATTTTAATGAAACTAAATGGACAACATTTCATTTAAATGAATTAAAATGGATTTGGTACATAAATGGGTGACTTTTTCCACATCATCTTAGTATATTAAATTTATATCTTCGGTTGAGCTAATATAACATATCTCTTTATGTCCCGGGACCCGACAAAAATTAGTACGTGACATTCTACTCATATTTCCTTGTTTCGGTGTGAAAATGGGCGAAATCAGACTACAACCACGCCTTACTTCACATATACATAACTCAATTTTAAATTCAATTTGTTTCCTTCAATTTCCAGTACACAAATCAGGAAGTAATTGAAGTTAAAGGATGCCACTTTATGACCGAACATTTTTCAAATCCACCCAAAACTCTTTGTGCTTAAAATTGATATAATTGGGCGGAAACTTGACCTAGCTCCCATATAACTATTACCAGGATTTTCCAACATCCGGCTGACTTTGCTCCATATAATTGGTGATTGTATGTCAGGTACCTTAATGAAACCAAAAATTTCTTTAATATGGGGCTTATTAATAATACATTATGTGGGATACTACTCCAACTCCCATATACTACATAAAACGATTTACGTTACAAATCGTATGACGAATTTGTCGGCCAGTGTATGACTTATATAGAGTATATGTATACATAAAATTGCTTAGATTCCGATCCTTTGTTTGATGTTTTACATCCTAAGGTATTTCCGTGCCGTTGATTCTAGCAAGTTGCAAGAGTATAAAATGTTCGGTTGCACCCGAACTTAGCTCTTTCTTACTTGTTATCATTTGTTTGTGTTTCAAGAGTAAACAAAATATATCAAAAACAAAAAAAAACGTTAACTTCGGCTGCACCGAAGCTAATATGAGTCCATGAGTCCAATTTTCGATGACTTGTTCGAACATTTCGAAGGGCACTGACAAATGACACGCGTGATGTTTTGCTTTAAGGCCTCAATCAAAACGGTCTTGTCCGCACAGACTTTGGGCTTTACATATCCCCACAAGAAAAAGTCTAATTGTATGATATCACACGATTTTGGTAGCCAACCGATCGGCCCAAACGTGAAATTATCTGCTCACCAAAGTGTTCTCTCAATAAATCCACTCATTGATGCGATTTGTAGTAGCGCCGTCTTGTTGATACCAAATGTCGACGAGATCACGACCTTCAATTTCCGGCAACAAATAGTCGGTTATCTTGACGTGATAACGGTCGCCATTGACGACTGTGTTCTCACCGGCATTATCTTTGAAGAAATATGGACCGGTAATTCCACCGACACACCAAACCGTTGTTTTTTACATGGCTGCTCTTGAATCTCTTCAGATTGCTCTTCGCCTCAAATGCGGCAATTGAGCTTGTTAACATACCCATTGTGCTAACGGCACGAATCGACTCTCCACGGTCTTCGTGTACGCTTTCGACTACGGCAGCTTTATTTTCTGCACTGAGTACTGGACGTGGTCTATTTGGTCAAATATTATCCAATAATGAATGCTGGGTCGCAAGATGGTTGATGGTGTTGCGAATAGTCGACTATGTTGACCATAAGTTATGCGAGCACTCGAAACACATTTTTTACAGAACGTGAATTTTCGTAATAAAGTGGAACAATTTGTAAATGTTGTTCAGGCGTATGTATGGCTTTCCATGATGAAATGCCAAACAATACTGAACAAAAATAGCAAGACAACTTGACACGACTCACCCGTTATCTGTAAAAAAAGATTATTGAAACAAGTACCTCTACTTGGATCACCCCTTATTAAAGTATTAAGATAGCTGATAGTCGCAAACTTTTTCATCTAATTTAGAATATATGGCAAATGATAAAAGTTGCTCTTATAGACAAAAGACCAAAGAAACAGTTGATCTTGGGACTAAAGCCAATATCCCCGCAAGAAGTAGTCCAATGGTGTTAAATCACTACTTCTTGGAGGTCATTCAATGTCACAATTTCTCTCAATAACCGAATCTCAAAACTTTTCTCGAAACTTGGTTGCACGTGCTGTGTGACACGTTGTTCCGTCTTGTCGAGACCAAATGTTGTCAAGATAAACTTCTTCCATTTACGGCCATAGTTGCATAAGCGGTCAATTTAGGTGAATGTAATTGTTGTTCATTCATCCGTGGCTGGTTATAACTATTCACTGGGGGTGTTTTTTTTCGTGACGGGTCCCAAACCCAGCGCACAACCCTAGGTAGGGGATGTTTCGCCTTCTCACTTTAGCTCACCTTCGAACGGATGTTCTTAGGCTACCCAGAGCATACTTGGTCAAAGACCGGAAGTTGTGAGCTGCTTGAGCCATGAGTAAAAGAATCATTTCTGGCCACTCCCAAGTGAATGGCGATCAGAGAACTTTCCTCACTTGCGTGAACTTCTACACATGACTCCATCCTCCAACTAACTCGGCTATAATCGCGTAAGCGGTGTCTACGCCAATTAAGAAGAAGAAGAAATGTTCTTCATGAACAATTTGTGGATTTTCTTCTTACCAGAATCGACAATTTTGTTTATTTGACGCACCAATCAGAAAAAAGTCAGCCTTGCATTTGGAGAACGATTATTTTTATAATAAAATTGAATATTTTGTAAACGTTGTTCTTGCGTATATCTTTCCACGATGAAATTGGAAACATTACTGAATACAGTAAAAAAATACAGATGATGCCACATTAAAAATGGCCGAAACGACACTTAGAAATCATATCATCCCTATAGGAAAACCCGGCATGAGACATACGAAGTTTATCTAAGCAACACCATGCAATTTTTGAGATATCTTGTGTTTATATTTGATCAGGTGAGGACTGACCAGAAGAAAATATTAAAGGTTATAATTAATCAGCTCTTAATTGTTAGTCATAATTCCTATTTTATCTAATAAGATTACATTGTTTGCATTGATTTTTAACAAGTAGGAGTTGCCATTAAGGGGTTATATAAAGTTAAGATTTTCAAAATATTTTCTTAATATATATGTATCTGAGTATACACACACAAAATTTCAAGTCGATCCGACGAATATTTTCGAAGTTATAGACACATTAGTGAAGGCGCGCCGACTACATGTGAAGTGCTTTCAAAACTTTAAAATCGTTTTTCTCGAAACGGTGTTTTCAAAGTCGGTGAGCAAGATTTCTCAGAAACGGCTGAACCGATCGGTCTGAAATTTTTACACAAGCTTCTTAACTATATGTTTTAGTAATTAATCACTAGATTATTTATTATATTAATGATATTTATTTGGTTTTTGCATTTTAGATGATCACCGCAAGAGGCTTTTTTTTGCGGACCTCTGCAAAATTGGCAATATCAACGTTCCCGATAATTATTTTTGGCAATAAAAAATATGTGAATATAGTTTAAGGTTGTCATAATACACCTGCCAAGTTTCAAAGCAATAAATCAAATAATTTGCTTAGAAAAAATTCTTGAAAAATGCCTTTTTTTCGACCTCCTAACTGTATATAACCCCTTAATTAATAATACCTACTAGTAATATAAAGCAATTGCAATAACAGTACGCATTTACTGATGTATGTATGTACATAAGTATATGTTCAAACATCTTCTAAATGTTACACTGCATGCATATATGTACTATGTACAGATGTATCGGATAGTACATATATTTTCAAGGTAAGTCTGAAACAATTCATTAATTGGCAGAAAATTCCGTCAAGAATATTTTTTAAAACTTATGTTTTTTGGCATTGCTTTTCAATGAACTACACATACGGACATATATGTATGTATGTATATTGAACATGCACAATGAACAGAATCTTGATCTCACGCCGTATATTCCTAAAAATGGCAGGTATGCACCTTTAAAGAAGTACCATATACATGTATGTATGTATGTACACAAAAAATATACATGCATATGTGTGGGCATACTTGTATCCACATACTACGATGAAAAGTTAAAATGGTTCCATACTTGTATGCATATAATAGTATATACAATCGTTTCATTAGGAAATAAAGAATAACGGTTATTTGAAACATCTAAAACTAATCATTATAGATATTAGCCATATACATACATATCTACATACTATGTAAGTATGTATACTAGAGTGATTCAAAAAAAAATTTTTTTTTTTCGTTTGGTACTCGGAAATATAGGTTCCTAGACACCTCTAAGAAAGCCTCTCCAAACATGACTTTTTAATTGTAACGGGAAGGTCTTCCTACATACAGTTTTCTATTTTTTCTTGTTATCAGATAGAAAAATTTATATCTCGCTTCCAACTTCTCGAAAAAATATCTTGTTCCTTAGATTTTGTAGTAAATTGAATGCTCCACAAAAAAGGGCTATTATGATTTTTTCGTAAACCCAACCGTTGGAAAGATATTAACAGTTAAAATTTGATTATTTTTGAGAAATTTGTTTATTTCTTATGAATTTTATAACTCAATGAAAAAAAATTATTATGAATGATGAAACTCACAGTTTTGTAGGAAATTTACTGCTCTATAAAAAGGGTCTCATATGATTTTTCGATTAAATTAAGCGTTTACGAGATATTCATCGTCAAACATCAATGCATATTAAGGTAGATCAAAAAAAAAATTTTTTTTGTTTGGTACTCTGAAAAATAGGTTCCTAGACACCTCTAAGAAAGCCTATAAGTGTCATCATTCATAATAATTTTTTTTCATTGAGTTAAAAAATTCATAAGAAATAAAAAAAATTCCCAAAAATAATCAAACTTCAACCGTTAATATCTTTCAAACGGTTGGGTTTACGAAAAAATTGTGGAGACCTTTTTTGTAGAGCATTAAATTTACTACAAAATCTAAGGAACAAAATATTTTTTCAAGTAGTTGGAAGCGAGATATAAATTTTTCTATCTGATAACAAGAAAAAATAGAAAACTGTATGTGGGAAGACCTTCCCGTTACAATTAAAACCTCATGTTTGGAGAGGCTTTCTTAGAGGTGTCTAGGAACCTATTTTTCCGAGTACCAAACAAAGAAAACAAATTTTTTTTTTGAATCACTCTAATGTATACATATGTATCTATGTATATATAACGTATGTAGTTTATATGTGTAAAATGTTAATAATTCTAACTTTTAGTAAAGTGCGAAATAGAAAATTCATTATTTTCCAATTGCTGTAAGTAAGTGTAAGGAAAGATAATTAGAATGGTACAAAATACTTGTACCTCGGGTTTTTATTGCATTGATACACATGCATATAAGGATGTAGTAGTAAAATAGAATTTTTTAAATGTGGGCATAATTCCCTCCTAATTTGTTCTTTTTTATTGTTAATTTAATGTATGAAGAACATTATAAAGAAACACGTGCTTCAGTGTACCTTATTATTCTCATTACCAAGAGAACTGTACGCTCTTTATTATACTTTCTTATGCATATCATCCCGTTAACTTTTATCGCATACTCGTATTAGGGGTTGCAATGAATGCTATCATAAGTATGTATTTTATGAACTTAATGAATTTATGTAATGCGGTGTATTCTTCGAAAGTTTTTTCTAATATGTATCAAAATGATCAGAATGACAGGATGAATTTATTCCCCAAAAACATTGAGCTATATTAAGGATTCTTTGAAATAAATAAATTTAGTCATAAAAAATTACGGATTAAAAATTGCTATTATATCATAGTAGTTAGAGCATCTGAGATTCATAAATTTTGCCTGGTGCGCTGTTGTTAACTCGGCTTTAACCGCGTAGAGGTGTCTACGTCAGTAAAAAAGAAGAATATATGTACGTCCGGCTGAATGTGGCCAGTTGAATTCCAGCTAAGTTGTGACAAGAAGTTACCCGGAAATTGTAAATGAAACGCAAAATATTTAATTATTCATAAATATTTACTTTGTCGCCTTCAACATAATCCCCACCAGATATAGTACACTTCCGCCAACGATTTTTCCAATCCTCCAAACACTTTTTGAGATGGTCTTCAGCTCCTTTAGCGAATTTTGTTTTATCTCTTCGAAATTGCAAACGGGTTCCACGCAGCGACAATTTTAGTTTAGGGCACAAAAAAAATCACACGAAGCCAAATCTGGTAAATACGGCAATTACAACGCTCTGCATGAATGTGGGATCAGAATTCCAACAATAATTTATAGGTGTACGTCTGAAAATATCGGATATCGGTTTGGGTATTTTGAGAGCAGCTTTACAAACAGTATACAGTAGACTTTATAGGTTACCTGTTTGAAGGATTTAATCTGTGATAATGGCCCAATACATATTTAAGTGTATATATTGCCAAAGGCTGAAAGCAATTAGTGATAGAGGAATGAACGATGACCTAAAGAAATTCATAGAGGCTTTAACAGAAGTCTTTGCTATTATCTATTTGTTATAGGTAAGATTACATATAGGAGGATGGAGTCATGTGTAGAAGTTCACGCAAGTGAAGAAAGTTCCCTGATTGCCATTCACTTGGGGATGGCTCAAACAGCTCACGACTTCCGGTCTTTGACCAAGTATCCTGTGGGTAGACTGAAAACATCCGTTTGAAAGCGAGTTGTTTGGGACCCGCCACGTAAAAAACACTATCAAGCAAAAGAAGAAAACAGCTTCGGAAGAGAGACCCCCCATTTGATGACGATCCCTGCAAATGTGTTCAAGGATTATGATTTAAGGGCATGCACCTGGAATGTCCGTTCCCTTAATTGGCAAGGTGCCGCTGCCCAGCTGGTTAATGTCCTCGTTAGAGTGAAGGCTGACATCACTGCCGTCCAAGAAATGCGATGGACGGGACAATGACTGAGGCGGGCGGGTCCTTGCAGCATTTACTACCGTGGTCGTATAAAGGATCGCAAATTTGGTGTTGAATTCGTGGTGGAAGAGAGACTCCGTCGCCGAGTACTGTCATCCTCGCCGGTGGATGAACGTCTAGCCACAATCGGCATCAAAGCGAAGTTCTTCAACATATCGCTAATTTGCGCCCAAGCCCCGTCGTTAGAGAAGGACGATGTGACCAAAGCTGCAATCACAACAGACAGCTGAACGATTTTCTACTCGATTTGTGATCGACCACAACCTGTGTGGGATGGGATAGATACCGAGAGTTGAAGAGGGAAGCGAGACGCATTTGCAGACAGAAAAAGAGAGAGGCCGAAATGCGTGAGTATGAAGAGCTTGAAAAAGTGGCCGACAGGGGTAATGCTCGAAAATTCTACGGAAAGATGCGACGACTAACAGAAGATTTCAAGACCGGAGTATACTCTTGTGGAACCCCCAGAGGTGATCTAGTGACTGATGCCCAGAGCATACTAAAATTATGGAGGGAATACTTTTCCATCCTGCTGAACGACAGTGAAAATATAACGCCAGAAGGCGAGGCCGATTCCCCAATCGATGACGATAGAGCTGACTTTCCATTGCCCGACCATGAAGAAGTTCGAATAGCAATTACTCGTTTGAAGAACAATAAAGCGACGGGGGCCGATGGATTGTCGAATGAGCTATTCAAACTAGGCGAGCTATTCAAACGAGCGATTAGACTCCCAAGTCACTGTTGACAGTCATAACTTCGAAGTTTACATAATTTCGTCTATCTTGGAACTAGCATTAACAGCAACAACAATGCCAGCCTCGAAATCCAACGCAGAATAACTCTTGCCAACAGGTGCTACTTTGGACTGAGTAAGAAATTGAGAAGTAAAGTTCTCTCTCGACGAACAAAGACCAAACCCTACAAGTCACTCATTATTCCCGTCCTGCTATATGGTGCAGAGACATGGACAACATCTGATAAGTCGACCTTATGAGTTTTCGACAGAAAAGTTCTGCGAAAGATTTGTGGTCCTTTGCGCATTGGCCACGGCGAATACCGAATTCGATGAAACGATGAGCTGTACGAGATATAAGACGGCATTGACATAGTTCAGCGAATTAGAGACAGCGGCTGCGCTGGCTAGGTCCTGCGTATAGACGAAAACACTACAGTTCTGAAAGTTTTCGACGCAGTACCGGCGGGGGCAAGCAGAGGAGGAGAAAGACCTCCACTCCGTTGGAAAGATCAGGTGTAGAAGGACCCAGGTACTTCGCTTGGAATCTCCAATTGGCGCCACGTTGCGAAAAGAAGAAACGACTGGCGCGCTGTTGTTAACTCGGCTATAATCGCGTAAGCGGTGTCTACGCCAGTAAAGAAAAGAAGAAGATAATATATTCTGTTCCGTTTATTTTCTAATATAGAAAGTCTCATTCTATATACATACATAAATTTGTTTGCATAATCATACATATACATTCATATGTTTATGTACATAAAATGAAGTCATGTTATCGTTGATTTTTAATTTTTGTCATACAGAGAAAGAAAATATTCCAAAAGTCAAAAGTTGGGCGTGTGCCAGTTAGTGCCTATATGGACATGTGAGCAAGTATACATACACACATATAATGGTGTCCGAACACACCATGAATGTATGTACGAGTATGAATATGTTAAATAGGGGTGATGGTGGGTTACCATGGCATCCGTCTGTGAACTGCAGTAGCATCATTTTACATTTATTCGTGGAAAATGTCGAATCTGTCGTGCTTAATGCAAGCGCATACAGCAGAAGGTTTCACCTAGACATTGGAGTTGGTATTCTGATTACGTGAAAATCCCGAGCACGTGCACAAAGTAAAGATTTTTTTATGATGAACACGCTGCACGTGCACTCATGGTTTTCTCAGGTACTTGTATGCCACGTCGTACCTTACATTTTCAGGATATGCGTCTGAGTACCTTCTGAGTACTTTTTGATTTTAAGGGCAACTCGCAATGCGCTTAAGCGAATATAATATGATCTCTGTATTTCTGTACTATTTTTGTGGTGCTTATTGTATTACAACCTTTAATTGCACTACCTCTCAGCGGGATTCCGTTTGGTTAAACGAAATTCTTGTGGATTTATGGTATGTGGTTCATGACTTTCATACACATGCACTATTAGAAATCGATTACAAAAGCTTTTGGTCTGAGAATTATTTAGTTAAATTGAAATGTTTTTATTTGGATCAAGTTATTTAATTTTAAGTAATTTCCATGTTGGCGAAAGTTATACTGGTGATTTAGTAAATATGTTATTTTATAACTTGTTGTACAAAGTTAAGTATTTTTTCACTTTTGTTATTAACACCTAACCATTTATATGTATGTATATAACACCTAGAACTAATCGAGATATGTATATATAGTAGGTTTATTCATATATTCATATACATATGTATATTTATATAAAGGAGGCTGACAGGCTGACAAGTAGAGTTGAAATTCGGATGATTGTCACTTCGTCTGTGCGAGCAAGCGCTAACTAATCGAGATAACTTTGAGAAGATTGCAGTTGGACGAAGTTGGATCTTTGTCAGCCCTACATAAAGCCGTTAAGCAAAAACCTATAAAGTAAGTGCTACAACAAATCCATTAAGCTACAAAACTGATTTTGTTTAGAGGATCATCGTAGGGACGGAATGAGTGAGTGTCGTCGTGTCCTAATAGATTTACAAGTTTCAACAGTACTTGCTAGAAGGACTTTCTTCTAGCATGGCGTAAACCAGCGCGAAAATGGGTAAAAACGGATAATAACCACGACCTTGCTCTATGCTTATCTCACAAGAGATTTTATTTTCGATACCGATTTGTTTTAAGAAAGTCGGCATGTGTAAAATCACCCATAGTTTAGAATTGGCCAACGCTGTATACCACTATAAGTTCTTAAATATTTTCGTGGTTTCTGGACTTTTTTTGTTATGTTGATTTCGGATTTTTTTTATATTATACATGCATAAATAACATGCCCCAACTTAGTTGTAAAAAAATCGGTACCGCAAAACGTTATAGCGGTACGCTAAATATGCGCAACTCTTAAAAATTTTGAATGGTAAGTTGTGCGTGGCCGCAGGTGTATGCCACATCAACATTTAATTTGTTGCACTTTTACTCAGAAGTGATTCGAGCCTGGTGTTATTTTAAAATACGTATTGTGCTCTTGTGTTAATCCCTCCAGAGCCAGATGGGCCATGTTAATGCGTAAAGTACTACCATAAGTAAGGACATGTAAGTATGCATGTGCGTATACTAGCACATTTATATAAAGTCAAATCACTTTTGTAAAGAAAATAAAGAAGGATGGCTAAGCTCCCGTTTAACCGAACATTTTATACACTCGCAATGCACCGGATCAATCGCGGAGAAATACTTTTAGGAGTTGGCAAAAATTTATATTAAACAAATAACACGATCAAGCTGAACGGTTTAAATCGAGATGGGAAAACGGAAGTCATTTTATGCGGTATATTAAGGACAGAGAAAGGGGCGGGCTGATTGTATTAACTTTCATATTGCACAGGTATACTCGAGAATATATTTTGAAGCAATTTTATCATAAATAATATTGACCGATATATTCGGTGTAAAACTTGTTAGAATAATGAAAATCAATATTAGGGGTGTTGTAGATTCAAAACAGATTTGCGTAGTTGTCCGATTTGCAAACCAATTCTGATTTTCAATGGTGTCACAGAATATGATTGGATTTTCGACTTTTCGAACATACACGAAACCAATATTCGAATCTGCTGTTTACTAACACAACAAAAATGTAACAAAACCTGTCACATTTTGAAGTGAATCTAATAAACTCTATTAGTTTCAAGGAAATCATATGCGACCTGGTCTACGAAAAGGAGCTAACGTGCGAAAACTAGTTTTCTGGGAAACAGCTGTTAAAAATAAACAACTCGTTTCGTCAGTTTCTCGTTATCTCATTAATTTTTCTCCTTTCCAGAGGCTTCAAGGACGTCCAGTAAGTGTTGTTTTTGGTCGGAATATTATTATAGTTCATCGTGTAAGTTGCTAGTGTGGAACATTTCAAAAAGTAACGCTGAAGAAGTGACGTTTACTCTAATACCGCGCAGCTGCTGTTGTCTTGTTTTCATTCGTCTCTATTTCCGGATGTTACATTTTTAGGGAACTTTCAAACAAGTTATGACTTTTTAGATTCTATCACGTGAAAAAGCATCTCATCTTCCATCCGAATCAACTAAAAAGTGAAAATTGATTTTTTGACACCTAAGCCCCCTTTCCGTAGACCAGGTCACATATTTGAAATTTTAATTGGATTTACTTGTACATATGTATGTTCGTATACATGCTTACTTTACAGATTTATATAACATTATCGACTAAATAAAGACGGAGTTAAATTGGGTTTATTGCGTTTTGTAAATCCTATTAAAATATCTAAATTTTTTTCCAAAAACTCAATAATTATGGCATTTTGTGTTTTAATATGTTTTCTCCCACAGATATAAAGAAGATTAATTCGTAACAATAAAATAAATTGATTTCTTGACTAACATTTCAAATCTATCTTCTTGCTTTGTTTCTGATAGCAAATCCTATAAGTTAGTTTCCGTGAAACCCAAAACCCAAACACACAGATGTTCTATTATTAAGAAAGGATTCCCTCTGAATTTCAATTATATGTCTCACACATTGACTGATATTTTCGGGCAAAACTCAATCTAGGGGCTTGAAAAGTTTTGGTTCGATTTTGAAAATTTTTAGTCATAAGGTTGCATACTTCAAAGGCACTATTCGTGCAAAGTTTTTCCTCGTTAGATTAATTGCTTCTTGACTTGTCTAATGAAAAGTGAAATAATCAATTGGAATTTGGAAATGTGTTATATGGAAGGTATTCGTGGTTGTAGTCCGATTTCGCCCACCCGGAGTTTGACATAGGAATTTCAAAAGAATGTTATACTATACATACCTTATTTGGTTGAAATCGGTAGGGTAGGTTCCGAGATATGTGATTTCACCTAAAAGTGAACGAAGCTATACACACTGTTAAATTTTGACCCTCATAGCTGCATCATACCATCTCGGGGGTAAAATTTAATGTCTCTGACGTATTTAGTTATCGATTTATCACGCTTTTAGTAGTTTTAGAAACCAAAAAAAAAAGATTATAAATCTAGAATAATTTCGCGATGGCCGGTACTACGGAAAAGTGGAAAACAATTTTTTTCACAAAATGGCGACTGCCTGAAAAAAAAGTTTTTTTGGATCACTTTTTCTGACTATTTCGAATTAAAAAAAAAAAATAAAAATTTTTTGGATGGGGCTAGTTCTAACCATAGACAAGCCTATAAAAAAGACTCTATAAAAATTTCAAGTAAATCGGTCTAGTAGAACCTGAGAAATCGTGGGTATCGTTCCGAAAAAGTCGGTTTTAAGAAAAACGCGTTTAAAGTTTAGGAGATAATTCTAGTGAACACGGACGCCACGTCACAAAATCGGCTGCATCGCCGAAAATAAGTCGAATTTTGAAAAATCCCTCCAAGGTCATATTTTTGAAAGTCTAAACCTTCAAGATATGCAAAAAAAAATCGATTTTTTCAAAATCCTAGACAAGAATACGCCCTACGTCTAGAATATAAGTATTCTTGTGATAAAATGCTAAAAATATGCTTCATTAGTGTCGAAGTTTTTTAATCAGTCAGCATTGGTAGCTAAAATTTTAAACGCGTTTAAGCCTGCTTAATAAGTTCTGAAAGAAATTTGAATTATTTTTCTTTTTCAATCAGTTAAATTGTCCAATAAGCGCATTTTTAGAGCTCTAGTCTGCCCTAATAACTCGTATATCAACAAAAATAAGTAAACTTCAAAATTATTGTTGTGTTATTTGCGTTTGAAACATTTATGTGGTTCATTTAAATAATACAGATATATGTTAGTACAGTGTACTATACATATTTATTAAATAGCAAAAGCACATGCAATATATGTATGTATGTATATATGTATATTATATAATCAATAGAGACAGAGGAATATGAACAGCTCCGAAGAAGAATTAATAATAATAAAAAAATTGGTGTATTTACTTTTCAGATATGATCTTCTTCTACAATTTCTCTGCCATTATGAAATTGTGATCAACACTTTTTTTTTATTAAATTCATGAAAAGATCAAAGCAAAAAATGTTATAATTAATATTTTGCTTTCAGACGACTGACGGAAATCTTAAGGCATAAGCTGATTTTATTATCATTCACTTTGTTTTTAATTTTTTAAAAGAATACAAGTGATGCTACCTATACACAGGCAATATATACATACATGCATACATATAATCGTATCTATGGATGCATTTGAATAAGAATGAAAAAATATTTGTTTAATAAGTTTACACCTGCAATATTCGGTTGCTGCTCGCAAATAAAGAACTTTTATAGCTACAAGTTAAACACAAATATTTGACAGTTACTTACACATACACTAAAACCTGTAATGTGCTTACTCCTGTACAAAAAATCGCTTCTATAATTTTACTGGGGAATGCTTATCAGACTATTATTTTGTATGTTATTCTCATGGTTACCTTTGAATTCAAGAAAAATAATAGATTTAATGAAACATCTTTGTACATATGTATACGAGTATTATACGATGTTTCTGCTATTTACGAAAGCATTTATCACATGCTGCACGCATTGTCCCATTGGTGGTACTTTGTATTTGTCGGCGTGGTTAGCACATTGGCCTTAAATGATCGATTCAACTGAAAGATGAACAAATAAAATCTGGTAGTTCATTGTATTATTTAAAGAACAATTCTCAATGTAATTGAGTAAATTTGACTTTCGCTTTAATTATAAATTATACTTAATGATAATTAATAAAACATACTTTTTTGATACTCTCGCAACTTTAGAGTATTAAATCTTCATTCGCCTAACGGTTGCGTTTAACACCTAAAACTAATCGAGATATACATACATACATACAAGTATAGAGAGTTATAGCATTGACAGACGGCAGCGCTAAACCAGATTAATTGCATTTTTCGGGATTAATTCAAGAGTTACCACAGCTAACTCCGTTGCTGAATCCAAAAATAACTCTCAAAATTTTAGGGAGTTTGTGAGATTTTCGTTGGCAACATTGTTAAAAATGGCCAATTTTCATCTATTGTGAATGAAATACAAGCAACCCTGACAGCTGTTTATCAAATTCTCAATATAATATCAATAAAACTTCTATGTTATGATGCAGTTTTAAAAATAATGTGTTGATATGCTTTTGTAATAAAAAATGGTTTGGTAAAAATTGGTCGGCTAACAACCGTAATGTTTATCTTCTATCAATTTTCATTGAAAATATTATAAAAAGGACAATGAGCTGTTTATGAGAGTTTCAAACTCGCATAGCTGCCGTCTGTCACTTACAAATTTGGATCTGATTAAGTGCGCAGTTAATCCGGATTAACGCTGCCGTCTGTCAAGGCTATTAAATACATATAAGCAAACATTAACAGGATGACAAAATCAATTGAAATCCGGATGGATGTCTGTCCGTCCGCCCGTGCCAGCTGTAGCTTGGATAAAAATTAAGATGTCTTAAGGAAACTTGGTACACATGCCTCTTGACACCACAAGAAGTTGCAGATGGGCGTAATCGAAAACCTACAAAACGCCCTAATTCAGCCTGGAATCCCTTATTAACACGTTCCTTTAGTACATTGTGAAAATGGGCAAAATCCAAGAACCATGTATACTTTCTATGCTATACACCGGCCTGTGGTTTGAAAACCTTTGAAAAGTGTGCGCGTTCCCACCTCCTACTAGGTTTAATGTATGTATCTCCCAAAACATTCAAGCTTAATTAACCGAATTGGACAAGGTCAAGTCCTTTCAACACCTCTTACGACAGTGTAAAAATAGGCGAAATCGGATGACAACCATGCCAACTTCCCATATAGCACGATTTTAAATTCTATATGATTCTTACAGTCTTTAGAAAACAAATGGAGCACCAAAGAAAATATTCTGATAAAACTTTGCACCAACTAAGGTAGGCCATCTCAAGTCTAAACATTTTAAAAATTTATACCGCATATATCAGCCTAATAACAGTATATTTGCGCATAAAATGAATAAAATCGGGGTAAAACTTGCCCTTGTCCCCATATAAGTAATATCAAGATTATCCAATCATATTTGTGATGGTTATGATGAAAAATTACTATACTGTGGTATGTAGGTGGTATGTAGCATTCCCAGGAACTGCCTCTATGTTGCTATGCCTGAACTTGGTATCATCGCAAAGCTAATACGGTTTTGTAAGCTGACGTTGAGAACAATCAAACCTCTTCGACCCGTTTGATACCAAGCGAGGTTTGAGACAAGCAGACTCTCAATCGTGTGACTTCAATGTACAAGTATTGCTAGAGAAAATAATACGAGCTGCAGAGCTAAGTAGAGAAGGTAAAATCTTGATGATATTGATATCATTGGCTTCAGCAACCGCGCCGTTAGTTCTGTTTTCTCAAGACTGAATAAAGAAGTGTAGTGTATAGCTCTGGTTGTGACAAGGCAAGACGAAATATCTTCTGTCATCAAACAAACAGTCATCGCATTCTCGACTTGGTTTACAATTCACTGTTGACAATCATTACATTGAAGTCGCAGTCAAATCTTGGAACCGATTTCAACACCAACAACATTACCAACCTTGAAATCCAACGCACAATCACTCTCGCCAACAGGTGCTACTGACTTACTGAGTAGGCAATTTGAAAGTAATGTCATCTCTCGACGAACAAAGTCCAAGGGTTTTGAGAAAGATTTATGATGCTTTGCGCATTGGCAACGGCGAATACCACAGCCGTTGGAACGATGAACTGTATGAGATATACGGCGGACATTGACATAATAGTTCAGTGAATTAAGAGACAGCGGCTGTTATGTCTAAGTCATGTTGTTCCTATGGAAGAGAACACTTTAGCTTTAAAGATTTTCCATTCAGTACCCGCTGGTGGAAGCAGAGGAGGACCTCCACTTCGTTGGAGAGATCAGGTAGGGAAGGACCTGACTATACTTGTTATATCGAATTGGCGTCAAAGAGCGAAGAGAAGTAACAACTGAAGCGCTGTTGTTAACTCCACTACGTGTAAGCTGTGTCTACGCCAGTAAAGAAGAAGAATCGGACTATAACTTTTCAAGGACGCAGGCATCAAATATGTCAACACCAGTATACATACATATGGCTGATTTTTACCGAACATTTCGGTCAGATCGTGAGTTCTAGTATATAAATTCGTGGAGAATATTTTTGTGGCAACAACGTGCCCTTGGTCAATCAATATTTTCGACGTTTATATTGCATCTATCGCTCAATATGTAGGAAATCTTATTGAAATTCCGAAGGAATTTCCTTCTAATAATAGTGTATCTTCTTTCCTGTAAATATAAGTAATGGATGCAATACTTCCTACGAATATACCATATATCACTTTACCTTTCGGGAGTATATAAAATTAGCTTACACCCGAACTTAGACCTTTCTTACTTATTTATTATAAAGTTTTGCCAACACCTGAATATACATTTTTCTCTGGTTTTAGACCCGAACCTAGCCCTTCCTTACTTGTTAGCTTTACTGTTTAGTAGTGCTCGGCTTATTAAAAGTAACCAAGCATACAAAAGCGGCTACATAAATCCACAGCAAAATATTTTTAGCAACATATTTTTCTAGATACAATAAACTCGTATGCATATGTATGTATAAAAGTATGTATATTTGGAATTTGTCGCTTCCGTTTGCAAATAAAGCGTGCTGGTAAATAAATGCTTGTTTTTCACATACACTCGCGTGAAATACGTACATTGAACAGTCACACATAAATAACATTCATCAAGAAATATAAGGGTTATTTGATCTAAACATCAATAGCAATATCGTACCTTAATTGGCCTGAAATTCAAACGGTGGCTTCGAAAATATGTATATGTGTGACACTAATTAAATAGCTTATTGATTTTTTAGCAGATTTCTTGCGAACTTATTTGGGATGACAGAATTCGGAAGGGTTATAAATGTGTCCCACAAGGAAACTTAAATTTTTTTATCTCTTTGTTTCACTTATAAAAGTATATGCTATTGTGCCATTGAAAATATGTTAACTTGAAGTTCAAATTATGATGCCTACAACTTTGTGCAAACCTTTTAGCTACCGAGATTATTTCAACAAAAAGTATATAAACATACATATATACATATGTATATATCATAATATCCTGCACTAGTTAAAAAAAGCTCACCCAATGAATAAACAGATACATATATACTTATGTATAGTATATTCATATTATATTAACGAATCGAAAATAATAAGTGAATTACAATTGAAATAGTATTTAATAGCAATACAAATTACTTGACGAAGTCTTAAACTGGATTTTCTAATGTCTGTTATCTTATTACACAAGATACACGCTTACTTCGTATCATACTTGTATAATATAAGTATGTATGAATATGTACATTAGAGTGATTCAAAAAAAAAAAAAATTTTCTTTTGATGCTCTGAAAAATAGGTTCCTAGACACCTCTAAAAAAGCCTCTCCAAAAACCTTATTCATAATTATTTTTTTCATTGAGTTATAAAATTCATTAGAAATAAAAAATTTTCCCAAAAATAATCAAACTTCAACCGTTAATATCTTTTGAACGGTTGGGTTTACGAAAAAATCATTATAGACCTTTTTTGTAGAGCATTCAATTTCCTACAAAATCCAAGGAACAAAATATTTTTTCAAGTAGTTGGAAGCGAGATATAAATTTTTCGATCTGATAATAAGAAAAAATAGAAAACTGTATGTAGGAGGACCTTCCCGTTACAATTAAAAACTCATGTTTGGAGAGGCTTTCTTAGAGGTGTCTAAGAACCTATTTTTCCAAGTACGAAACGAAAAAAAAAAAAAATTTTTTTTGAATCACTCTAATGTACATACATATATATTTTTTTTCAAAGACCAAACTCTACAAGTCACTCATCATACCCGTCCTGCTATATGGTGCAGAGGCTTGGGCGATGACAGCAACCGATGAGTCGACGTGACGAGTTTTCGAGAGAAAGGTTCTGCGGAAGATTAATGGTCCTTTGCGCATCGGCAACGGTGAATATTGCATTCGATAGATAAGCTGTACGAGTTATACGACGACATTGGCTACGCTGGCTAGGTCATGTTGTCCGTATGGAAGAAAATACTCTAGCCCCGAAAATATTCGACGCAGGACCCTCCGGGGAAACAGAAAAAGAGAAAGACTTCCACTCCTTTGGAGAAGGACCTGATTGAACTTGGTATCTCGAATTGGCGCCAAATTTCGATAAGAAGAAACGACTGACTCACTGTTGTTAACTCGGCTATAACCGCGTAGCGGTGTCTACGTCAGTAAAGAAGAAGATATATTGTTATACATAAGTATGTACATACTTATATGCATAAGTATGAAAATGTTAAAAGAAATGTATAGCTCCTAATCACATAATGCTAATTGAAATACATATGTGACCTGGTCTACGAAAAGGGAGCTAACGTGCGAAAAGTTATGACTTTTTGGATTCTATCAATGGATTTTTTGACACCTAAGCCCCCTTTCCGTAAACCAGGTCACATATATAGTTTCGCTTAACTCAAATTCGATACTTACCATTACATTTCGTACACGGATGCTAGAGCAAGATTTTGACCGATTAACAAACAAAAAGATTAAATTATGCTTTAAATTTTAAATTTAGTACATTGGACACAAGAAAATTAAAAATTTTAAAAAAGGGACGTATCCCTATTTAACGCGCATCTCCAAACTATTTCTTTCTAGCATATGTTGGGGACTATAGAAATGCTTAAACTCGTTGAATAAAAACGTCAGAAACATTAATGTTCACGCTAAGTAGAAGTGGTAATGCCCACTTCCATCCACTTAACTCCGATCACATGGTGATTTACATTATCCATTTTTGTAAGTGTTCGAAAATAAATATGTATTAAAAAAAATTTATGAAATTCAGAGAGCTTCTTTTCCTAGATGAAAATGTGGGGTGAGTTTTAGAATAGCATCCCATGATTTCCGGGTTTATATATGTACAAGATGCGTTCCAAAGTAAACAGGACTTAAAAAACAGACCAAATGGTTTTTTCGCAAAATCATTTTATATTATTCAAAATAGTCTCCTTCTGCTTCAATACAACATTTTGCACGGTCCAAAAGCATGTCGAACGAGTGTTTCAGCTCGTTGGCCGGTATGGCCGTCAGTATGCCCGTGCAAGCCTTTTGAATGGCCTCTACGTCTGCATAACGCTTTCCTTTCATGGGCAAATGCAATTTTCCGAAAAGGAAAAAGTCGCACGGTGCCATATCAGCTGAATACGGGGAGTGTTTAATGGTTAAAATGTGATTTTTGGTTACAATAATGTCGAATGTTGGATTCTAAACAATTTTAGGTCGTCAGTCAATTTGTGCGGAACAAATCGTGCACACAGCTTTCGTAAGCCCAAATGTTCGGTCAAAATGCGTTTTGATGGAATTTCCGGTGATCACGGATTTTGATTGGCCCACATGTTGATCGTCATTTATGTCCTCACGAACACTTTGAAACCACTCGTGCACTCTGCTATCGGATAGGCAATCATCGCCATAAACTTGTTTCATCAATTGAAACGTTTCGGTAAAAGTTTTACCAATTTTAAAACAAAATTTAATGTTGGCTCTTTGTTCGAAGCTCATTTTCGCAACGATAACACAAACCTACTGACACTTAAAACGCTATAACTTCACTTTCAATCAATGAAATGTCACGAAATTCACTCACTGAATCATCGATAAAAATAGCAGATTCTAACGCACTAGTCGAAATATATGTAGATGGCGCTAACAGAACAAAAAGTCCTGTTTACTTTGGAACGCCTCTTGTATGTACGGATAGAGAAGCTTCTCCAGATTAAGAAACTATATATATGTATAACTAACTTATGTTTTTTGAGATATTGCCTTTTTAAGTTCAACTATTTAAAGTGCGTGTTTCTCCGATTTATAATGCATTTTGCATTTATATTTTTAACTTTTATATCCACTAACACTTCACTGATTCGTTTCTACCAATTTTTTGTATATTTAATAGGGCAAAAAGTACTTTCTTCAATTTTCAATTTTGGTTCAATTCTTTTTGTTCACATAATAACAAAAGGGTTGCATATAATCAGTGTTACCTTAACTACATCCTTTCTGCATTGACGGTTGGTCGGTCCAACACAGGGGTGTCTACGGTTACTTCGCATAGAACTTTCTTTCGCGTTGGCAGCCTTCGGCCGTGCTTCAAACAAAGAACCCTGGTCAGACCAACACCTAGGCGTCTTCAGAATTTTTCCTTTTCGCGTTGGCGTCCTTCGGCCGCGCTAAAAAAATAACCCTAGTCGGACCACCTTATTTATACAAATGTATAGTATATATGTATGTAGAATTTAGAGCTGTGTGTGATTTTTCCAAATTAAAGGCATCAAAATAAGTATTTTAATCATGAACTTTTTTCCAATCATAATCTTTTTAAATAATTATGTTAAGCCTTTGGAATATATGTGATTTTACACTCTTGCAACATATTGCTACAGAGTGCAATAATTTTGTTTACCTAACGGTTGTTTGTATTACCAAAAATTAATCGAGATAGAATTGGGGATATACATATGTATATATATATATACATATATACTTATGTAGAAATCATCAGGATAATAAAAGCAAGTTAAATCCGAACTTTAGTCTGTCAGTGCCTCTTTCGGTGCAGGCTGTAACTTCAGTAAAGTTAATAAGAGTAAATTGAGATATAGACGAGTTCCTAGATGGATATAATCGGACCACTGACACGTCCACAAAGCGGCATTAAACGAAAACCTATAAACTGCCATAATTAAAAGCTACATTAAGATAAAGAACTGTTAGTTGGTATAGGGCAGAGGTGGGCATATTAATATTAACCCTCAGTGGCATTTTGCACCGTTCGGACACGCGTGCCCATTTTGAAAGCTAGATGAAGAGATCATCGCGGGCAAACATGAAGAGGGAATTGAGAGCAACGTATTTTACCACTCCTTGTTTACCAATGAGAGCGCGCTCATATATGGTTAGTTGCACTGTGGGTAACAATTGTAAAATTCCCTAACAATATTTAATATTTATAAGTTTATTTAGAAATATAAATTTATAAAATGTAAGACAAATAATAAAAAGTATAATAAATATTTCGAAAGAGGTTCTTTGGTTAAAGTTCCTGCTGCTTCTAAAATCCATTTTTTATTGACATCTCCATTGCCGCAACCATTCTGCCAGGGATAATGGGATGCCCAACTTATTACAGTGTGAGAGCGCCTCAAAATAAACGTTTTTTATAACATTTTCCATTCTGGCCATATCGAAGAAAATAAGAATTTTTGGGCATTTAAATCAAAAAACCCAACATTTACAAGTATTACGATTGCAAATTATTATATATTGGACTTTTAATATACATATGTATGTGACCTGGTCTACGAAAAGGGGGCTTAGGTGTCAAAAAAAAGGAGAACAATTAATGAGATAACGAGAAACTGACGATTAATTTTAACAGCTTTCCCAGAAAACTAGTTTTCGCACGTTAGCTCCCTTTTCGTAGACCAGGTCACATATAGCGAAACTACTTAAGTTTCTTTTTTATAATCTTAAGGTATACTAAACCAACTGACTTTCGATCTTTCAATACTTGATAAGGTGAATTAAGCCTGTTAGTTCTCAATTAATAAATGTTTTCAATAATTTGTAAATGTAAAATAGTTCTACTACGCATCAAATTGCAAAACGTTTCATGAAATATATTTAAATTTCGCATTTTCTTTGATTTTCATTGTTTTACATTTTTTATTTGCGGCAACAAATCCCTCCGTTCACATATATTTTCGGTATAATTTCAATCTGGCCGTTCCAGTCATTCCAAATTCAAAACGTCAAAACCTACCCAATCCAGTCAACTGTCAAAGTTCGGTAGGTGAGCGGTTCTCACATTTCCTCTGACAGGAGAGTTGGGCATCTCTTTATCTCTGCATTCTGCGATGAACATCAAGTTTCGGAGGAATGTCGTTCGCACTTTGTTAACTTTGCGGGCTAATAATTTGCCCATCCCTGGTATAGGGTATCGTAGATACAAGGGGCACTTGTGGGCAAAAAGTAAAAAACAAAAACAAGTATGAAAGGGGTGCAGCTGAACAATTTATACTCTTGCAATTTGCAAAAATCAAAACCAGGGAAATGAATTCAGATGCAAAACATCTACCAGAGGATCGGAATCTTAGCAGTTTTATATATACATTAGGGTGCTTAAAAAAAATGTTGAAATTTTTTTTTCAACTCTTATCCCCTCAAATGTTAGTGGCAAAAAATCCTCCCTCAAGGTAGGCGCTGTAGCTTAACTCTAAAGGGTCGCTATTGTTTTTTTAGATTCCCATACATTTAACATAGGAATTTTCGTTTTTGATACACTGTTATGAGTAAAACACGATCTCTCATTTTCATTGACATAAGTAACACATTGGCTGATACATATGTATATGTGATTTCACCAAAATGTGGGCGGCGCCACGCCCATCGTCCAATTTTGACCGCAACTCCTGTAAAGCCCTCTTATACCATCTAGGAGATAAAATTGTATGTCTCTCGTGTGATTAGTTATTGATTTATTGCGATTTTAGTCGTTTTGAACAGTACCGTTATATGGAGAGTAAGAGGAGTTACCTTCCGATTTCATCCATTTTTACACCGTCGGTAGGAACTCTTATAATAGTATTTGTGCTGGGCGACTTTCGTTGTTGTAGCTTTAGTAGTAGAGGAGATATGTTCATTAAACTTATTAGAGGTCGGGGCCACGCTTTTTAAAAATTTTTTGCCCACAGGTGCTCTTTGCTTTTGTGATCCCCTGCGACAAATTACACTTTATATCTTAACTTAGTGCTTAATTAATGCACTTTATAGCTTTTCGGTTTATGGCGATTTGTGAGCGTGGTAGTGGTCCGATTATACCCATCTACGCACTTTTATTTGTACTAAGGAACCTGTATACCAAGTTTCATTAAGATATTTATCTCAATTTTTACTCAAGTTACAGCTTGCATGGACGGACGAACAGACAGATAGTCACCCGGATTTAAAATTTTCTTGTGATGATTTATATAAGTATGTATATAACTTAGTCTATAACTTAGTTTTAGGTGATAAATACAACCGTTACCTATTGTAACAGTGTTATAAGAAGTGATAGAAGCACTTTCTTCGCTAAGTTTGTTTGAAATAACTTAAGTGGTTTTTGAGATGTGCACATTAAGGCTATTACTGACACTTGACGTCCATTTATACCCCAATTTCTTGACCGGTTTCTATCATCCGCAATGATCATCCTAATATAGACATAACTCTAAATCTATGTCCAGTAGTTTTTGGGATCAAGCGCCAGGTGATCAAAACTACTACTTATAAGTATGTATTATGAAGCAGAGCAAAAAATACTCATATCACCAGAGAATACCATGACTAACTGAAAACCTAAAAATATTTGGGACTAAGGGGCTTCAAGCCTCTTTTATAAAATCCTACTATTACTCTAATGAAATTACTATATGTACATACATACTTATTATATCTAAAGGGTATGAATATTCTATATATGTATGTATGTATGTATACACGTTCATGCATGTACAATTGAACATAACAAAAATATAAGCGATTATAAAGAATTTGACCTAGTCATACAATTTTCGACCGGTCGGTACAATATGGCACGCTATTATGGTATAATACACTTGCAGTATTTGGCTTTTTTATTAGTGTTTTGAATCTTTACAAATATTTATTTTCACTATGTCATTGTTGATTTCATTATTAAGTGTGTACATCTTAATTATTTATGGACAGGTAACCACAACAGGAAATAATCAATGTGGAAAACAGAAGCAAGAAATATTTTGACACAATTGAATTCAAAATAGAGAATTGTTCATATATACATACATACATACATATGTACATATACGCATACGTACATACATTTGTATGTAGGTATGTTAAACAAGAAGAACGTTAACTTCGGCGCACCGTAGCTGAAATACCCTTCACAAATAAAAATGTTTCAATACAGAACTTAATTTTGATTAGTCGGTTTACTTGGGAGCTGCATACATACTTCTGCATTTACATACGTACATACATACATACATACTTATGTACATACTACTGTGTTCAAATTTAAAGCTGAGTTTTTAATTTATGCTTCGCGTGTTTTTTTGAATCGGTAGTTTTTCTGTAAGTTGGTGGTACTGTTAGTGACATCTATGCTAATTTTCTTTTCAAAATATTCATTAGTATTTAAGATACGAGTCGTTTTGTGAAGCTTCGATTTTTACTATGTCTGAATTTATTGAACAAAGAAGTGCGATAAAGCACCATCTTATAATGTATTGGTTATTCGTGATCATTTCGCCAAATTTTCAACTAATATCGTGCCGCAACCACCGCCATTCTCCTGATTTACCTTCGTGTAACTTCTGGCTATTCAGCAAATTCATATGACCACTTCGAGGTCACCGTTTTGACTCAATTGAGGATATAAAAACTGAATCGAAAAGGGCTCTGATGGCCATCACGACGGAGGATTTTTCCAACTGCTATGATAACTGGAAAATTGGCATAAGTGTATTGCAGCGGGAGGGGATTGCATTGAAGGGAATAAAATAGACAAAATTCACATTTCAATTCGATCACAATAGTATATGCTACGCTGATCCAATTTGAAGACTTTATTCAGATATTGTAGCATTGGTATGTACGTCCATACATACTTATGTAAGTATATATAATATTTATTTTGTAGGGTATCCAACGTTTTCATCTGGGTGTTACAGACTTATAAATATCTACATACATATGTTTCAGTCTAGTTTAATGTATATTGGTACTTACTTACTCGTATATGTACATACATATGTTGTTCACGTCTCTAGGACTATGTTTTGTTGAAGAAATGCTGATTTGAGTCAAGAAATTCTAGTTGTAAAGTGGTATTTGTGCTGAGTAGTGTGATATTTTATTGCAGATTATGTGCCCCTTTGCAGCATGATTAAGTATTTTTAAAGGGGATCATATTATACTAATCTTCTGTGGCATAGTCCAAAACGATATAACGATAAGTTGCTAAGGAGAGTATTGTAGTTTTGTTCACATAACGGTTGTTTGTAAGTCCTAAAACTGAAAGAGTCAGATATAGGGTTATATATACCAAAGTGATCAGGGTGACGAGTAGAGTTAAAATCCGGATATCTGTCTGTCCGTCCGTCTGTCCGTCCGTACAAGCTGTAACTTGAGTAAAAATTGAGATATCAATATGAAACTTGGTACACGTATTTCTTGGCTCCATAAGAGGGTTAAGTTCGAAGATGGGCAAATCGGCCCACTGCCACGCTCACAAAATGGCGGAAACCGAAAACCTATAAAGTGTTATAACTAAGCCATAAATAAAGATATTAAAGTGAAATTTGGCACAAAGGATCGCATTAGGGAGGGGCACATTTGAACGCAATTTTTTTTGGAAAAATGGGTGTGGCCCCGCCCCCTACTAAGTTTTTTTACATATCTCGGAAACTACTATACTACCAAACTCTACAGAGTCGTTTTCTTCAAGCATTTCCATATACAGTTCAAAAATGGAAGAAATAGGATAATAACCACGCCCTCCTCCCATATAAAGGTTATGTTGAAAATCACTAAAAGTGCGTTAACCGACTAACAAAAAACGCCAGAAACACTAAATTTTACGGAAGAAATGGCAGAAGGAAGCTGCACGCAGGCTTTTTTTAAAAATTGAAAATGAGCGTGGCGTCGCCCACTTATGGACCAAAAACCATATCTCAGGAACTACTAATCTAATTAATTTTACAGCAAAATAAAAAAATATGTAAATGACGGATAATGAAATCTCGATTATCACTTTATCATGCGAGAGTATAAAATGTTCGGTGACACCCGAACTTAGCCCTTCCTTACTTGTTTTCTGATTCATTATAACTATGGTATCTAATAATTGAAGTGGTTGTGTTTCAAGAATTTTGTGAGAATTGCCCAGTTGATGTTTACTTATCGTTTTAGATTGGCGGTTATTTTTCGAAATCAAGTATTTTCTACAAATTATAATGAATCGATTTCGTTAAGCTCAGGAATGGAAATTGCGAATAAGTTGTTTGGCATATTTTTTGTTCTTTTATCCTTCAAAAGAAGGAAACTGTTATAATTTGGAGAAACAACATATGTACATACATATGTATGTATGTATTCTAAGCCCATTAGCCCCGAATAGTGATAGTTTGCTTCTGATTTATTTTCGTGGCAATATAAGTACATACATATGTACATACAATACATATGTTTGTAAGTATGTGTATTAATTCAGAGCTATAACAATCATGTCCATATACATATTTTTTTATAAGTATGTATATTTTATATTTTTTTCGATAATTTCAGTTTTGAAATCAAATCAAAGAATTTCATTGATACTCGTTTCGTCCTTTTTATACATAAGTATGTATGTATGTATGTACATGAATACAAAAACATGTGCATCCGCAAAATAAATTAACTTTGATGTAGTGCAATGAATTTATAATTGATTTAACACAAATACATACATATGTACATATATTAAAAATGATATTAGTAAAATGATAGATAATTATTCTAGTAATACATTTTCATTTAGGATTAATGGTAGTAACACCCGATTAGTAAAACACGATTTTATGTGTTAAGGCAACCGAAAATAACGGTCAAAGCTTTGGTACATATTTTCTGCGAAGATCACATGCACACTAACTGTTAAGGTAATACGGTAGCTGTCTCAGCTATTTAATAAGTGAATTCTCCAAGAGTGCAAAATTTTCATCGAGAAAAGAAAACGCCGTCACTATTCATATACTATTAAATGAATCTTCCGTCGTACAAGTGGTCCCAATTTACCCATATTGAAATCATAACATCATAAGTTTGTAAGTTCATTGGAAATATGGTATACCTATTGCTGAGAGATTTTCAACGATGAATGTAATAATAAAGGCAATAAAAAAGGCAAATTCAAATACCCCTACGATTGTTTTGATTCACCACAGATTCCTTTAATTTTAGGCATAATCAGCTTATGATTATAAAAAAATCACACACACACACAAATACAATTGTAGTGAAATGAACAAACAAGTAAATAATGGAAATAGAAAGCGCTAGTCATTTCAAAAGCGAAAGCAGACCATCTTAATTCTTGCCGTTGTCACTATCTTTATGTACAACATAGTGCTTATACATACATACATACTAGGGTGATTCAAAATATTTTTTTTTTTTCGTTTGGTACTCGGAAAAATAGGTTCCTAGACACCTCTAAGAAAGCCTCTCCAAACATGAGTTCTTAATTGTAACGGGAAGGTCCTCCTACAAACAGTTTTCTATTTCTTCTTATTATCATATAGAAAAAATTATATCTCGCTTCCAACTACTTGAAAAAATATCTTGTTCCTTAGATTTTGTAGGAAATTGAATGCTCTACAAAAAAGGTCTCCACAATTTTTTCGTAAACCCCACCGTTTGAAAGATATTAACGGTTGAAGTTTGATTATTTTTGGGAAATTTTTTTATTTCTTATGAATTTTATAACTCAATGAAAAAAATCATTATGAACGATGAGGTGTCTAGGAACCTATTTTTCCGAGTACCAAACGAAAAAAAAAAAATTTTTTTTTTGAATCACCCTAATACATACATGAGCTGTGACAAGTTTATTAAACAAGTAAGGAAGGGCTAAGTTCGAGTAAAACCGAACATTTCATACGCTTACAAAAGATGCATCCTTACTAGAAAAACACGCTCTCTCAACTTTACTAAGATAACTGACATATTGGCCGATATACGCGGTATAAACTCATCCGTAAATGAAATTTTGATTCGATTGAACCCATTTTGACACACATTATACATACTATTATCAGGGAAGGATTCTCTGTGAATTTCATTTATGTATATACATATATGTATCTCACAACTTGACCGATATTTTCGATAATGGCCATCAAGACGGAGGATTTTTCTAAGTGCTATGGTAACTGGAAAATTCATTGGCATAAGTGTATTGCAGCGGGAGGGGATTGCTTTGAAGGAGATGCAATTCACGGTTCAATTTGATCACAGTGGTATATGTATGTAACCCTATCTAAGTATGTACTTATATTGATTAGTTTTAGGTGATACAAACAACCATTAGGTGAACAAAACTATTATACTCAGCGGTAACATGTTGCGATAGCATTAAAATTAACCAGTGAAGTCGGAAATCATTACAAAAAAGGATGAGAAGCTTAGACCATCATCTTGGCTAATTGTATTCATATGCAGTGCTTAACCACATTATGTATACTGAAACATTGAAATGTTGCATATGTACATATGCGAGCATTGATATAAGCGAATAAAGTCAGCTAAAAAGTCGGAAATCATTATATCGGTTGTATTTGGGCTGGGGGAAGTATTTACCCAATTTTATCGGTTTTTGGCAATACGTCATACATATGATTACTAGGAAGAGGTGCTCTCTGAGTTTCATTAAGATATCTCACATATACATGAGTATGTATGTACATATTTTGGTTACTTCTTTCGAATTGCCGCCGTTTTCCCGATCATTTATTATACCTTGAACAGGGTATATTAAGTTTGTGACGAAGTTTGTAACACCCAGAAGGAATCGTCGGAGACCCTATAAAGTATATATATAAATGATCAGTATGTCGAGCTGAGTCGATTTAGCCATATCCGTCTGTCTGTCTGTCTGTCTGTCTGTATATATACGAACTAGTCCCTCAGTTTTTAAGATATCGTTTTGAAATTTTGCAAACGTCATTTTCTCATCAAGAAGCTGCTCATTTGTCGGAACGGCCGATATCGGACAACTATAACATATAGCCGCCATACAAACGAACGACCGGAATCAAATGCTTGTATGGAAAACTTTCACATTTGACAAGATACTTATATTCACGAAATTTGGTATACATATGTTATTTTCTAATGCAAAAGAGTAATATTTGAAGAAATTGTTCAGATCGGTTAACTATAGCATATAGCTGCCATATAAACTGAACACATAGTTACTAACAGAAATGCACCTGTGAAGGGTATTTAGCTTCGGTGCAACCGAAGTTAACGTTTTTTATTGTTTTTACATTTTTATCAAGAGAAGTACATACCTAATAGGGATATTCACAACGTTTCATAAAGCATCGTAAAATCATAAGTTTTTATACTAATTTAAAAAATTTGTTGTTGCATTGCATACTAAAATAAGTTTACGCAAATACAACTCTGAATGCTATGTTTTCGGATCGTTATAACTTATAAATTTTTGAGACTATGTGAAACCCTTAATAGTATATACTTACATTAGTACATTGTCTAAAAATTTTTGCTCAACTTTATCTCATTTACAAATGTTTGTTACACACACATTTGTATGTACATATGTATGTATGTATGTATGTATCATTAAATAAATGTATACAATGTTAGTTTATGTAAGTACATATTTTGAATGCATTTTAACATACATACATACATATGTACATAGTGTGAATTAAATCACATGTAAGCATACATATGAATATTACTGTAAATTGTAAGACGTGAACGCCGCATACATACCGTACATATGTACATAAGTATGTACATTCGACTGCTAGCCTAGGATTATAAAGATATGATGGGCAGCATATTGCAAAACACCCTAATTAAATCAACAAATATTTGCGGTCTAAGCTTGTTGTACGTTTTTTTTTTATGCACAAAGAACACGAAAAAAACAATCAGCACAGTTTGAACAAATACCAAGGGAACACTAAAACGCTTTTTCAGTACCAGCACCCCTCTCTCCAACCAGCCTAAATTGACGCGGAACTGATTAGCAGACAATATGTCAACTGCTCGGTGTAAACCGCTTTGGCCGTCTGCATACATATTATGCGGAATCCAAATATCCGTTACTACACTAAAACCCTTCAGCATTCTGCTGAATGCTAAGGGGGTGTGGGATATGGTAAGCATTACTGGCAAGTAGTTGTACGAGTAGCAGTGATAATGATTGCCGAACAGTAGTACAACTCTCATGGGGAGTATGAAATATGGGCCGAGCACTTGTGGCGTTGTAAGAAAAAATGCATGGCAAATAAACGGATACATGTGTCGGCAATATTTGTGCTCATTGCTGTGATAATCATCTTAAATTCTTTTGATATGCGTGTAACTGTGCCTTATTGTTATTTGCTCAAATGACATCCGCGTCAAGAAGACATTACAGGGTCGTTTAATTCACGGCTCGCCACTGTAAAAGCTTGCTGCTTTTTGACATCTTAATTCATAACTACAAGCACATACATATATGTACATATACATACATATGTACATAAGCCTATACTAAAGTTGCTTTGTCTCACAGTGCTTTGTGTTGTCCTCCCCCATTGAAACAGGACCTACTTGTTCACTAGGCATTTCGTTGGCAAGTATAATTTCGCTACTAAGCAACCCCCGAGCAAATCGCACTAGCCACCAGAAGGTTTGACAAAAAAGCCTACGGGTTTTCTGTCACCACCACCCTTTTAATTCCCATTGTGTTTTGTTACATGAGCCACTCTCCAAGCTTTGTATCCGAGTTTCCGTGAGGGTCATATTTGTGCTCGTATGTATGCATTCGAGTGTTTATGGGTACAAACACAAACACCTTCATATTCGTACTTATGTATATACATATGTATGTATGTGAAGCTATGACTGGGGGAGATGTTTATCAATTACACAGCGCGTTGAAAATCATGGGCATGAATTAAATAAATGTCATATTCGGTTTTCGTCATGTTCAATGATTTGATAAATAAACATCAACGCTCCGTTTCGGTTACAATAATTCAAGTAGTTTTCGTATTGTTTACTTCAGTGGTAAATATTATTTTAACGGGAATTGTTAACATTTATAAGAACCGAGTGAATCAGTAGTGTACTTTTAATAAATATTGGAAAGGGCATACATACATACATACATAAGTTGTAACTGCAGTGATAAGCTTAGCTTACAACTTCAAATTCTTGACAAAATGGGCCTAGTCCGAAAAGTATAATTCGCAATATACATACATAACTACTTAGTATGTATAAGACAATTTCTTAATGAGTGTTTAATTTCACCGATCTAATGCAGTAAAATATGCAGTGGCGTAGCTAGGGGGAGGTGAAGGGGGCCGTCGCCCCGGGCGCAACGTCTTGGGGGCGGCAAAACGATCTTCGCTGTTTTTTAATATTCAGAAAAATACTATAGAAATTTATTATAAATTAACGTGTCACTCTCACAGTTACCTTAGCTTTGAATGTAACAAATACTTTTATTTCTCCAAATTTTCAAAAAATGGTATTTAAAAACTCCGATTCGGGCAAAAATTCCTGCGTTGTGTCAAAAATGTACAAGATATAGGGCAACAATGGGTTTTTTCTATGGCTTTTATTAACATGTGTTGAAAATTTACTATCAATTTCCTTAAAAACCGTATTGTGAGAATTTTGGAACTTCGGAATTTGCGTGGCTTCTAGTTCCTAAATTTTATATATGTATTTAATATTGAAGATATTTTTTAAAAAATCGCTTTTGATCGAACCACATCATGAAACTTGTAGGTAGGTGGATAAAGGGGGGCGGCAGAACATCCTTGGCCCCGGGCGCCCGAAGTTGTGCCTACGCCACTCATAATATTATTACAAAAACAATATACATTTGTATTAGTTTTAAGCTCCTATATGTTAATATCTTACCTGTAAGGATTGGGAATTGGTATTGACTAATAAAGTTACATTCGAAAAGAACGGACACAAAAGAATACGAGTACATGATTTATGTACAGAAGCAAAAAGCTGTATGTAAAGTAAATAAATAAATCTATATTTTACAACTTTTTAAAAAAATTTTATGTTTTAATAAGAACTTCTATAACTCGTTTTCACCAAATCGAAGATTTTCTGTGGATTATGGTGATTCGAGAGAGGGAAGTTCAACTTTATATTATTGAAATTAAAAGCAAAAATAGTTTTATGGTAGCAAGTGCTTAAATCGAACAAATTCGGGTCAATAGTTCCTCTGGCAGATACTTTTCATCTATGATCATATTTACCGTCAGCAGTTTTCCAAATACCGATGTGTTAAAGAGGAATACAAACTCGAATATCGGTCGGTTTGTATGGAAGCTATATTCTACGGTGGACTGATTTGTTAGATATTGTAGTAGTGCATTGGATAATAATCAATCAATACAATCCAAGAGGCACAGCACTGATAGACTCCACATGTTCTTCTTCTTTAATGGCGTAGACACCACTTACGCGGTTATAACCGAGTTAACAACAGCGCGCCAATCGTTTCTTCTATTAGCAATTTGGCGCCAATTCGAGATACCAAGTCCTTATCCACCCGATCTCTCCAACGGAATGGAGGTCTTCCTCTTCGATAACATGGCCTAGCCAGCGTAGCCGCTGTCGCTTAATTCGCTGGACTATGTCAATGTCGTCATATAACACGTACAGCTCATCGATCTATCGAATGCGATATTCGCCGTTGCCAATGCGCAAATGACCATAAATCTTCCGTAGAACTTTTCTCTTGAAAACTCGTAACGTGGACTCATCAGATGTTGTCATCGTCCATGCCTCTGCACCATAGAGCAGGACGGGAATAATTAGTGACTTGTAGAGTTTGGTCTTTGGACTTTACTCTCAATTGCCTACTCAGTCCAAAGTAGCTCCTGTTGGCTAGAGCTATTCTGCGTTGGATTTCGAAACTGAGATTGTTGCTGGTGTAAATACTGGTTCCAAGATAGACGAAATTATCTACGACTTCGAAGCAGGAGATATTTCGTCTTTTCCTCGTTCACTACCAGACCCATTTGCTTTGCTTCCTTATTCTGTATGCTCTTTTTCGCGCTGTCAAAAGCAGCTTTAAAATCGACGAAGAGGTGGTGAGTGTTGATCCTTTCTTCAAGGGTCTTTTCCAAGATTTGGCGCATGGTGAATATTTGGTCAGTTGTTGATTTGCCAGCCCTAAAACCACACTGGTAAGGTTGAATCAGTTTATTGACGGGGGGCTTTAGTCTTTCACACAATACGCTCGATAGAACCTTGTATGCGATATTGAGAAGGCTTATCCCACGGTAGCTTGGGTCAGATTGTGGAGCCTCACTTTTTATGGATTGAGCAGAGCACTTTTAAATTCCAATCGTTGGGTATGCTTTCGTCCGACCATATTTTACAAAGAAGCTGATGCATGCTCCTTATCAGTTCTTCGCCGCCGTGTTTGAATAGCTCGGCCGGCAATCCATCGGCCCCGCCGTTTTGTTGTTCTTCAGACAGGTAAATGCTATTCGAACTTCTTCATGGTCAAGCAACCGAACGTCTGCTCCATCGTCATCGATTTGGGAATCGGGTTCGACACCTCCGGGCGTTATGCTTTCACTGTCATTCAGCAGGCTGGAAAAGTGTTCCCTCCATAATTTCAGTATGATCTGGGCATCGGTTACTAAATAACTTCTGGAAGTTCTACAAGAGTATTCTTTACTCCTGTCGGCCAGCTTGTCCAACTCTTCATACTCACGCATGTCGGTATCTCTTTTTTTTTTGTCTGCAAATGCGTCTCGCTTCTCTCTTCAACTCTCGGTATCTATTCCATCCCACACGTGTTGTGGTCAATTGTAACGTTGCGAAGTAGGCAGTCTGTTTTCTTCCCCATTGGGGATATTTCTTCATGGAGGCTGAATTTACCGACTGTTTTGCCACAGATACCTTCTTTGCCCATCTTCTCACAGGTGTTCATAAGTTCCGGCCTTTCCCAAGTGAATGACAATCAGAGAACTTTCCTCACTTGCGTGAACGCATGACTCCATCCTCCACCTTCCACATCTTATATTTTTAAAATTTTACTTTTCATTTAAACGGAGTACTTTGAAAAAAATTAAATTAAAGTATTAAAACATAAGAACAAAACGCTAACTGAAATGACTATTGTATGAAAGGAGTTTTCAAAGCACTCATGAAACATATTAACCTTTTCCGGACGGAGTTTTATTTAATAATCCAATATAATTATAGCAATTTTTTCACATATTTTGAAAGGTAGCTAAAAAAATCGGTCTCTTATAAAACAAGTGAGCAGTTAATTTAATTGTTCTTTATTTAGGTCGGCGGATTCTTATTATAAACGTGTCATACATTATGAAGAACATTTGAAAAGGAAAGCGGACATTGATCCCGCATTGGCTGGATTGGTTTCCCACGATTTTCAGCCATTCAACATCGTCACAAATATACTTGTACTTCAAATAATTTTAAGAAATTGTAAAGGAATAGTGACATATTTTAGAAATAGCACGATAGCGTATGAGAAATTACTGAGAAGCCGTATAGTTTGCTGCAAGAAACACCAACTCGACGGAATAGTACTTATTTTACGATTAAATGTATAATAGCTACCAAAGATGCCATGTCACAGGTGCCTTTGGAAACTAAGAAAGCTCCCGCACCACTTGCAGCAGATGAAATATCCGTTTTGTCTGAGATACTAAGTTTGTTAGAAATATTTCAGAAAGCAACAGAAAAGGTAAAAACTATAATAAGTGTTTAAGTTCTACAAACTAATTTATATAATTTCTATTTCTGGTAATAAGTGTGACAACATCGCTGATGATTCCTTTGACCTATGGGTTAAAGCATCATCTGAAGCCACAATTTCGTGCGCAGATTTGTTTTGTGGAGTAACAAGAAAAATATCTACATTTGAAACGAAAACACCATCGCGGATGGATACATTACTCGACCCTCGTTTCAAAAAAGAAGGTTTTGAGTCTGAGACTAATACACAAAAATCTATGTTTTATTTGCTTAGAGCAGGAATTGGCATCTTTACGTGAGAAAATAATTCACAGTGCGGACTGCACCATGAATGATCATCATCATCTTTGCAGTAAAAACTTCACGTTAAGATAGCATAATAATGCTGAGGCAATATTATGAAAGGGCCAACATTAAGAGCAGTGCAGATCCACTTCTTTTTTGGAAGTTGTAATTATAATTAAGAAGGTAAACATTCTAAGATCTGATCAATTGTATGTACTTTTAGTCTGCAGGCGCTGAATTCAATACAATAAAAGATTGTGTGCCTAAGTCTTTATGTATTCCAGCAACATCTGTGGAATTGGAGCGCATTTTTAGGAAGCTTGATTACAAACCGGCGAACGCGCTTAAAATCAAAAAAATGTTAATATGCTCATTTTCTGAAATGAAATCTATTGAATTAATGAGAAATAAATTATAATTGCAATTATAATTTTTGTTTTTTGCTATAGTGTGCGTAATAACTTAGATTTGATTTTCATTGATTTCCTTTGTAAGAAGAAGAACTCATACTATCGATGGTAAGTGATCATACTATCGCTCACTATCGATGGTTGCAACAGTCGATGTTTGCAACTATCGATGGTTTGCGAACTCTATAGCGCATAACAGGCCGTATATGTAATATATTGCTGTGGCCTGGAAAGTAGGCGGATGCAAGGACGAAGTCTGAACCTTCTCTGTCCTTCACCTGTACCGCCACCAGATCCTGCGTTAGAAACTCTGAAATACAGAAAAAGTCGCATATCGGCTCTAACGACTACACAAGAACGAGGTCTCTCGCTAGAGAGATCCCAGATTACCTTGTTGTTTCTCGAATTGAGGCCTTTTACCTCTCCTTTTTTACACCCATGGTTCCTGGATTAAGAGGATGCCCAGGTTATCCGAAATGAACCTCTTCGCGATGATAGCCGAGGCTGCCGTCGCATGATGCAGGTTCACCTGGGCAACTTCTATGTCGGCGCTGGAGTTCACAGTATCGGCTAGATGAGAGACAGGTCTTCGTCCCCGTCATCTTGAGCTCTTGAGTGGATGGTAGCGTACCATCCTGCTCATTGGGAAACTCATAGCGCTTGCCTTAATCAGCGGCGGTGGTTTTAACCTGCCCAGCCGAGATGGTGTCGTTGGGGGACTCGCTTCGCTCTCCTGCAACCACAGCAGCAGCTGGCTTCGGATCGAGTCGATAATTCGGTCGTCCCCGTCACAGGCTCTTGGCTCACCGTAGGCGTTGCCTTGGGCCTCCATGACCGCATCACCACCTTGCTGAATCAGAAGTTCAGCCGGAATCCCTTCTGCCGTTTGAACTTGTACGATTCATAGTCTATCGTAATGTTCAGGTTCCACCTTGACCCCTCAACGTTGCTTGCTACCACCTTCCACGCCGAGGTACTTAAGCCCTCGTTTTGGTTCCTTACTAAACCAAGCGCGAAGTCGTATGTCTTATCCGCACTCCCGGGAAAGAATACCGTCATGTTGTGCAATTGTGGTATGTCTTCACCTCTCGTTACACACAGGACCGGACTCTTCCAACCCTCCAACTTTGGCGTGATCACAGTTAGTCAGGTGGTGGCCGACTTCTCGTCTTGACAGTCGACCAGTAGCATTCCTTCTTTAAAATAAATGCCGTTGAAGAAGCCGGTGTATCCATCTCCCATGAATAGCGCATTTACTAGGCAGTCTTGAAGAGCCGTCTGCTCTTTAGATCTCAGGACTTCCGCCGGGTAGTTGCGGGGCACCACCGCCATCCGGATTCTTCTTTAGATCTCCGAGTACTTGCGACGTATAGTCTTCGCCGGCGGCGGGTTTGGGTTGGAGCGTCTTTTACCTACCTCCTGTGGTTCGTCTTCTCTAATCCTCTTCGACCTTGGTGGTTCCTGAGGAGTTAACTGGCCGCTTTTCCTCTTCTCGGACCGACCGGGTGCATCTTGAGGTGCCGGCCTTTCGCTGCTCCGTCGCTCCGACGAGGCTGCGTTGGCTCGGCGGCGCGTCTGGTTGCAGACGCTGCGTTAGCACCTGCGCGTCGTGCATTGTTAGAAGAAGAGTTGTTGCCCCTGCTCCTACTCAGAGTCCGCTTCTCTGCTGCCGGAAGAAGCAGAGGAAGAGGAAGAGCTCCATTCCGTTAGAAAGACCTGGTGGAAAAGAACCTAGCTTTGCTTGGAATCTCCAATTGACGCCACATAGCAAAAAGGGGAAAGGTTGTTGTTAATTCGGTTATAACCGAATGATTGAGTAGATCACAGCCGGGGAAATACCTTCAGGTGCTGGCGAAACTATATATGTATGTATGTATATTAGGGTGATTCAAAAAAAATTTTTTTTTTTTTTTTCAATTGGTACTCGCAAAAATAGGTTCCTAGATACCTCTTAGAAAGCCTCTCCAAATATGAGTTTTTAATTGTAACGGGAAGGTCCTCCGCCTAACGGTTTTCTATTTTTTCTTATTATCAGATAGAAAAATTTATATCTCGCTTCCAACTACTTGAAAAAATATTTTGTTAATTAGGTTTTGTAGGAAATTGAATGCTCTAAAATATGGTCTCTTATGATTTTTTCGTAAACCCAACCGTTTAAAAGATATTAACGGTTGAAATTTGACTATTTTTGGAAAAATTCTTTTTTTCTTATTAATTTTATAACTCAATGAAAAAAATTATTATGAATGATGATACACATAGTTTTGTAGGAAATTTACTGCTCTATAAAAATGGTCTACTATGATATTTCGATTAAGTTAAGCGTTTACGAGATATTCATCGTCAAACATCAATGCATATTAGGGTGAATCAAAAAAAAAAAATTTTTTTTTTCGTTTGGTACTCTGAAAAATAGGTTTCTAGACACCTCTAAGAAAGCCCTTCCAAAAATCTATTCATAATAATTTTTTTTCATTGAGTTATAAAATTCTTAAGAAATAAAAAAATTTCCCAAAAATAGTCGAATTTCAACCGTTAATATCTTTTAAACGGTTGGGTTTACGAAAAAATCATAAGAGACCATATTTTAGAGCATTCAATTTCCTACAAAACCTAATTAACAAAATATTTTTTCAAGTAGTTGGAAGCGAGATATAAATTTTTCTATCTGATAATAAGAAAAAATAGAAAACCGTTAGGCGGAGGACCTTCCCGTTACAATTAAAAACTCATATTTGGAGAGGCTTTCTTAGAGGTGTCTAGGAACCTATTTTTGCGAGTACCAATTGAGAAAAAAAAAATTTTTTTTTGAATCACCCTAATGTATATAGAAATGTTGTGAAAGAATTTTACAATCATTGTTTGACGAAATCGAGTGGCTTACAATCAAATTTGTATCTTATTAACTGGTATCATAGGTTCTAGACTCAATTAGTTTCTTAACTTAATTTTAAACACAACCAAAGAGGCACGAAAGAATAGCAATTTTGAGGGTCGCTACTTAATGTAAATTTTATGCAGATGTTACGTATGCCTCACAAACATTAGCAAATCTTCCACTTTTGTGGGGCGATACTTTCCTCTCTTTCCATATCGTAAAACTCCCCACCGTCTTTTTAAGATTCCAATGCTTTGTTCAACGATACAGCTATGTACCAAATGTTGTTAATGAGGATTCACAATTTTTTTTTTTATACCTACGATATTGCTACGATCTCTTAGCTATCTCCGCACTATTCTTTTATCCCCATCACTTTCACTAGAGCTCAAATAAAAAAACAAAGTTGGATCCATTTTAATATTTAATTAGCTTTTGTTAGTTTATTGAAAATTTCGCAA